>NC_056726.1:1914951401-1914953901 GCF_019279795.1 Protopterus annectens
TATTCTTGCTAGCTACAAGTCCCCTACCATGACCAGGTACCCCATACATCATACCTAAAAGTACTAGAATCACTGGGTCTATATCACATTATCGAAATTCCAAAATGTCAAACACCATAAGCTCGACCTTTTCCAAGGGAAAAATATTTGCTGTTCTGAGAATACACGCACACACAGCACAAGCACACCAAAATACATAATCCACACATACACACTTCACAGAACCCTTCACTAAACGATACATACACTGCTAGCTATCCACTTACCTTAACCCAACCGTAACCCTAAGGTCCCTAACTAACGCACACTCATCTTTCCAGCTCCCTAACCCTAAGGTCCCTAACTATCGCACACTCACCTTACCCGCTCCCTATCCCTAAGGTCCCTAACTATTGCACACTCACCTTACCTGCTCCTAACTATCACACACTCACCTTACCTTGGTCCATTTGCACACTTACCTTAAACCGGTCCATCACCTTCGCACCACAGTCGAGGAAATAGTGAAGTTGCAGAAATGGCCCACTGAATACTTTTCCTAGGAAAATATTCAGTGTTCTGCAGCTTCTCTATTTCAAGCGTTCACTGAATTGGGGTTGAAATTATAACAATCAAAGTTTTAAGACTTCGATGTTATAATATAGACCTGAATCACTCACCATCCAGCCCAATACCATTCTCATGGGTGATTTTAAATACCTCCATTAACTGGGAGGCCTACACAGCCACTAGCATGCAGGTCCAAAGATTTCTTGACTTTGTAAATTGAAATGCCCTGAAGCAGCCACTGTGTGAACAAATATACTAGATCTTCTACTCACAAATATAGGACAGTGCTACACCTCTGCAGTGTGATGTCCTTACTGTTAAGATCAGATCACAAAGTGGTCTCAAACTTGTCTTGCCACCTAACCCTAAAAACTGTAAGGACTTTTGTAAGACAAATTATCTCTATTGAAGGATGGCACTGCTAGTTTCCAAGCACCCCCAAATCCAGAAAACACAGAAACCACTGCAGAGGCATACACAAAAGCCCTGTATGGCCATATAAACAACTGCATAGAAACAGCAGTACCAGACTGAAATAAACCGTGATCAAACCACAGAAACAAGCTACCCTGGTTATACAACAAAATAAAGAAATTCTTATTGAAAAATAATAGGGAATGTGCACAACAGAGCAAAAAGTCCCTCATTAGTCTAAATAAGTGAATCAGGGAACTAGTCAAGTCTCTGAAAGCAGACTTTGAGGTACAAATAGTCTCCAAAGCTAGGGTTAACCATAAGGCATTTTTCAGTTATGTCCACAGTTTTAAGGGCAATACCCAACAATGTGCAGAATTAGTTGTAGATGGCATCACGTATTCTCAGTCAGAAGAAATAGCAACTCTTCTGTTGAACAAATTCAGCTCAAATTTTTCCTCCCAATCACCTCTTGTTCTTCCCCAAGAAATACCCTCCATGTCTCAACTGCCAGTAATCACCAAAGAACAAGTTTCCACTGCACTCTCTAAAGCTAAAACATGGCTTCATTGGGGCCTGATGATAAACCAGGTTGACTCCTAAACAGCTTAAATCAGGACTTATCAGGCCCATTAGGATATCTATTTAACCACAGCCTTTAGACTGTCTTTGTCTGGTTATAGTGGAAGACAGCAACAGTTATCTATGTGCATAAAGGGGACTATCTATTGACACAGGAAATTACAGACCCATAAATTTGACTAGTCTTACATGTAAGACCATGGAAAGAATAATCATGGACCTGATAAATAATGACATAGGCAACCTCCATATACTGGACCAGACCCAATTCAGCTTTGTAAAAGGCAGGTCATGCTTACTGAATTTGATGGATTTCTTTGAGAAAATCACTAAGGCCATGGATGAGTGTAAAACAGTACATAACATTTACCTCTACCTGGCCAAGGTATTTTAGTCAGTTCTCCACTCAGGTATTATAAATAAACTCACATAACTAGGCATAAATCCCTGCATCACCAGATGGATATTCAATTGGCTCATGGACAGGACACGTGATTAAAGTGGGTGAATCCTGCTTCAACAAGAAGCCATTTACTAGTGGTCTGCCACAGGGCTTAGTGCTAGGACCTCTCCTGTTCAGAACATACTTCTCTGAAGTCAAGGCTGATGTGGAAGGCCTCTAGATGGCAACGTTTGCTGATGACTGCAAGCCAGGAGCAATAATTGAATTCTCCAGTGATGTTGATATCCTTCAGGAGTGTCTAGATCAACCAAATGTGTGGTGCCAGAACCATGGCCTACAACTGAATGCAAACAATGCATTCCCATACTGTTTAGGAAGTCAAATATACCTGCAAATTGCAACATCAAAAACACACCCGTAAGATTAGACTCAGATGTGAGATATCAAGGTACACAGATAGATAGTTAGTTGCCTGAACTTTGACCCCACATATCCATAGTGTTGGGGAAGTCATTCTATGTAGCACAACTTATATGTAAAGGTATGGCTTCC
>NC_056726.1:1914958901-1915026401 GCF_019279795.1 Protopterus annectens
TTTGGCCTTTTTTTGGGAGGGGGTATACTGTACAAAAAGGGAAAGACCTGTTTATTAAATGTCGCAATACTATACTTTTTTGTATTTAATTATTCCCTTTTCCTGTGTACCACTTGTTTACGTTGGAATGAATGTGAATCATATAGAGATATTTGACAATAATGCCCACTTTGCAGTTATTTGCAAATTTAGTAAACCAAAGGTCCTGATTCCTAGTTTAGAGATTGTAAAAGTAAAAGACAAAAGGAGGGGTCACCTTACTGAGCCCTGAGGCATGACACTAGTTGCCTTCATACTTTCTGAATAGGTCCCCACTATCTTAACTATGAAGTTTCTACCTATCAGCCTATCAGCCAGCTATCCATTTTGCCTTGTATGGATCCAAATGTAAGGTACTTAGCTTATTTACAGTGCCGGGACAGAACACAGCACCAAATGCTTAGCCAGATTTACAAAAAGCTGCGTGAACAGAATAAATGGTGTTTAATGCCTGTGTGACCTTCTCTAGTAATAAGAAATGCAGGAACACTCTTTAACAAAGCTAAACTAATGTGGTTGTAGCCCAATAAGGTCTCTGATATCATAGATTATGATGTCAGCTATGATGGATTGCATGGCTTTTCAAATCAGACTAGTCAGGCTAATTGGTCTGTATTTACATGGATATGCAGTAGGGTCAGTTTTGTAAATGGGTATAGCCACTGCAGTTTGTCATATTTCAGGGACAAATCTCATAGCTAAGCTCAGGTCAAAGAATTTAAGGAAATGCTCCCCACGGAATTGTTAGGTATCATTTCTAGGGTGTCCTGGTAAATGATCAGGCCCAATGGCAGTTATATTTTTTGGTTTCAGAAATCACCTTCAATAAATGTACCATTGTGACATTAGAGGGATTTGGGAATTTGTTGAATTAAGACAGTTGTTTCAAGGGGAAAGTTTGCCCACTACTATATTTGTTAAATCTCCTTGGTCTCAGTAGATGGTACCATTTTAGATACATTCAAAATATCACTGGTTGTTACTTGTTAACTTCTTAATATAACAAGAGTGTCTTAGAATTATCCTTGGGTTCAAAAGCTGATTTAAATTCATGATTTACCTTACTAGCCTTAATAGTAGCTTTCAGTTCCTTATTGATATTGTGGGTGCAATCTTTATTATGAGGAATTTTACATGTGTTGTATTATTGAAGACATTTTTGTAGAGTTTTATAGAGTTTAATTAAGCTGGTGGACCACTAGGGTGTTTGTTCTTTACCATCCCCTTAAACTTTACTCTACTAGGGGCGGCCAACTTTAGACATTTATCTATGAGGAAATAGAGCTCATTTGCATAATAAATAGCAGCTGTATCAGAGGGAGGTCTGTTTGAAATCTTTAAATTCAGAATTGCTATGTTAGGGATTTTAGAGATTTGGAAAGCAAAACTTAAATGTGTTTTGTCAAATGCTATACTGGATATTTTGAAGATGAAACATAAAGATTAGGAAAGTTAAAAGCTGGTATGAGACATATATGCTCTATTTAGGCTGCTGAAACTGATATATTATTGAGCAGACAGAGTATAACTGAGAGTTTCTGATAATTATGCAGCAGGAAAAAATCTGAATATGTCTGTACAGGTCAGGATAGTCAGTATGTGGTGGGAGGTTGGGACACTTCCTCTGATAATGACTGATGAGCTGTCATGAGGAGCAGCAGGTTAAAATACATATAAATATGTGAAGTTTTGTATGCAGGCTTGCCAAGTTAAGTATAAAGTTTGAAATTAAATAAAATGTTTATTGTGATAAGAAAGGTAATGTGCTAGAAGGAATTAATGATGACAAACCTATGCAATATGTTTTTAATTGTACTGCATATATTAATGGATTTTTGGACTGCTGTCATAAATGTATTAGACATATATATATATATATATATATATATATATATATATATATATATATAAAACCTGTAGATATGATTACACTAGATAATAGGAAATGTTCTTAAGAGAGGGGAAAATCTGATTTATTTAACCTGTGGCTAGGGTAATACGGCCTTGAAAATGTTAAGCTGCCAAAAAACATGACTATAACGTTTGTGGAGATGACAAATCTGGGATCCTAGGGAATCATGGCCTCAGACAGGATTTTTATAAGACATGTATCTGTACATACAATGACTTAGTCGTCTTGAGTTGTTTACTATTTTTTTTAGAAACTTCCTGTTTTCCTTTATTGATTTTTTTATAGTAATACTAAAATTCCACATGTGCAATTTAGAAAAGTGATATGTAGTTTTTTATATATCCATGAGTTAGCACCAACTTAAGTATTTGTGACCTCGGTTTAATGTTTCATTTGAAGGATTGCTGACAGCAGTAGAACATGATATCTAGCACCTTATGTGACAATACAACCTGGAGCCATTAAATGTGAATCTGCAGCCAACAGAGTCACTAACAACGTAAAAGCAAGGAAATGATGTGCAAGCATTCTTTACAAATTCTAAAAGAGCAGTAGTCAAACTTTTTCCAGACAACTTATTATATTCTATGACTCCTTATGATACAGTCCAGTTGTACATCACAACCATAAATAATTATATACGTAATGTTTCTGAAGTTTCAGTCCTTATAAAGATTTAAATTAAACTAAAATGGCTAATTAACCATCATGTGCTTCCAGTATGGGAACGCATTTATTCACTGTTATCAGTCTGTTGGTCCACACTTTCTAAAGATTTCCTCTTCATAAAACACATATACAGAAAAAGGCAATCTAAGTAATGCAGGTGATGCAGGTGTTCATTCTGAAGCATGTACTTACCTCTAGCTTAATACAGTACACAGAGAACATGTTCTACTAATTTTTTTCAGGCTAATGCAACTCACTGCAATATTTAGCAAATAGTCTAAAAATACATTCCTATGTTTGTTTTTTTTATTTTGTTATGAAGCTGATAGTTTTCCTCCTACATGATGCAGACACATTTAAATTTTCTGCAAACACTACACATAAGTTAACTGCAATGAATAAAAGTAAGATTTATTCATTAAATTACTTCAAATTAAAATTTTATTTAAAAAATCACAACACAGCATGCCAGTTAAAAAACAGTTGGCACTGCAATGCTTTTCTTTTTTCATTAAACAAGAAAACAAACTTTGCATTGGGCTTCTAGTTTAAAAGTGAAAACAGCAATACACTGGGGAAAAACTAACAAAACATTTACTTAATGCAAAGTCTAAACACTATTTTGTCTACTGCAACAATTACCAACTGCCTAGATTTTTGATTCATTAAGGAAAAGAGAACATTATAGGAAGAAGGTTTCCTACTTTTTTGTGAGACCACAGATGAAGGAATTATGCTGCATACACTTTTTTTTTTCTTTTTTAACATTTGTTTACCGGGTAAGTCAGACTTGGAACAAAGCCAATTTTCAGCAGAGCCACAGGGAGAAATTCCCTCAAATTATTTTATGCTTAGTGACCTACTGGAGGCAGGATAATTTGATCCTTAGCATCCAGTAGTTTTTTTCTCAATTAATACTTGACTAGTGCAGACCATGTACCATGCGAAGAAACTAATGGGTTAGAACAGTATCATTCCTCTCCAATCTCTCACTTCAAGTTGCTTACACCTTTCCTCATGTTCTCATTCTCTTACTGCTTCCCTCCAGTTAGTTTTCCATATCATGGTTCTATCTGTGGCAATAGAATTATGAAGCTCTGAAGTCAGTTGCATTAGTAAATCAGAAAGTGTATGCCTTTTTTGAGGCATAAGTCACATAGCCATTAGCTTCTACTGGTTTAATTGGCCAGTTGCCAGTGATTGTCATATATATCATTAGCATTCTTGAGGAATCTGATTTAGTTAAGCTATGCGATTATGAACAGTCTTTTCATGTTCTTTCCAAAATTGTGGAAGTTAAAGCCCCAAGGGTTTTATAGATATCTAGATTTAACCTTCTGAACTGTCAAGGAGAAATAGTGATAATAAGCAGCTTTAGTAACTGTAAGAGGAGGCTGAGGCTTGTTAGATACATTTCTGAACAGGGATATTGTGTAACAGGTTGAGACTTGGGAATATTACAATGGCACTATCAGCTGCAATGTCAGCACTACACACACCGGTACCGCCGCCTATATGTAAACATGCAGACATAAGACCATTATGTCACTATGATATTAAACTAGCTAGTGGCACCACTGATTACACTGGAGGAAGCAATTACTGACAAATTATCCTAAAGCAAGTAAATATTCCAGAGTGAGTAGCAATGCCCATTTTTATAATCAGTGGTGTCCTCCAAGGTTGACGAGTTGAGTATAGGACTACAAAATGGTAAAGATACATTCTTCCAAATACATTACACTGCAGGTGTCCATTAGATTATAGCATCCCTTACACTATTGACCTTTACTGCCTACCAAAAATAAACAATTATAATGCAACATTAAATAGTGACAAAACAGCATATAATGGAAAATGTGGAACAGGCCATGTACTTGCCTTTCTTGAATTTTTCTGCAAAACACAACTATTTCATTTCAGAGTTGTTCAGAGCAGCAGAATTGATATTATTTCACTGTCAAACTTTTCCGTGATGGATTATTTCAAGCAGAATTCATTTTCACATAATACAGATTGGAACAAACCTTATCTGCACCCACAATTCACAAACATTTATCTGAATTTAATGTGTGTCTGCAGCTACAAAAAAATCTTGGCAAGCCTAATATACTGAGGAAGCAAAACAATATGTAAATAAATGTTTTAGAACCTCTATCCTCAAACTTCAGTTACTAGTCCAACACTACCACTAGCACTAACACTAACATACCCTGTATTCAGAAATGCTGTATGCTACCTGTAATGCTTATAGATATAGAATATGGGAAGAACTCTGCACCAAATGGTCATGACAATATCGGTAAACTTTATGCCAATTGTTTAAAACAAATTGTTCATACTGGCTATAACAACAGTACTGACACTTCACTAAAAGGAATAGGATTTATACAAGATAACTGAACTTTATGAATTATAAGATTTTGAAAACAATAAAGACACTCATACAATTTGATTATTTATAACTGTACATCAAATATTAGTTTAGAAATGTATTCAAGATTCCTGTGAACTTTAGATCTTTAAAGTAGAGCAATGTCTATTGCTATAAAATATAGTATGCCATTAAAGAGACTGATGCAAGTTACAAGTTACAGATAGGCTTGACTTTACTGTAATCTGGAGTAGTGACATTTTGTGCATGTGGTATTAGGAGTTAGACAGCAAGAGAAGGGCCTCTCAGATATGCTGAACATATGCATTGTGATCTGAAGTTAAAGAAACATGGCATCATTTATTTTTAAGATGTGATGATTCTAGGACAGTAATCTTGTGCTTCTGAACCTTAAATATAAATGCTTTTGTGTGCATTTGTTCATTTTTCCTTCTTTGGACAGGTTATTGAGAAGATAATGATCTTAATAGCGAAGAACTTGATTAACAGCTGTTATCCAGAATCTGTGATAAACAAAGGGTAACTGGCCCCTGTTATGCAGACTGTACTAAGTCAATGTTATCATTAGTAAAAGTCCATCAGGATATGTCAGGAGTGATGTATATGCATCTTTATTGCTTCTTGTCTTGTAAAGAAGATATACTGACATACAACAAAAGAATACCAGAAAATGCTAAAAATCAATGCAGCAGGAAAGAGAAAACAAAGGTTCAGCAGTTAAAACCCTAAACAAAAGGGGCAAAAATAAAACAACTAATAAACTCAACCTTATCCATTTGTATTTGTATATAAGGAACAAGACCTTAAGAATATGAAATAATTTATTTGCATATAAGTGCTTTTTAGGACAATTCTGAGTCTCCTAAAGCTGTGAAATAATTGCGTGCACACAATTATTTTATCTTTATTTACCTTATACTTTACTGCTAACATCTCAAGTCTGTTCAGGTTTCACTGCCTTTGCACATTATATTTGTGAAACATAATGCTAATAATGTCTTATTTATTTGGACATTGTTCTCCAATTTCTTCAGTATTATGATAGAACTCTGTGACAGTCGTTCCTTTAAATACTAATTTACTTTTCCACTGAAGCAGTTTTTTGCTTGAGCCATCTCACAGGTGTTGGTTATACAAGGTACTCCCAGGAGTACAAGGGGATTTCATCAGTTCCCTACTGGAATGTTTGCACTTAGCCTGAAAAAAAAGACCAAAAACCTGGAGAAGAGCAAATTTCGAAAATCACTCTTCTCCTTTACACTTCTTTTTGCAGGGGAATAAGACCCCCAAACCACTTGACTGAACCTATATATACCATCCCCAAGATTGTCATACCTCAGAGGAAAGGGAATGTTCTGAGAAATGGCATCTCGGAAATGGTACATACAAGTCTGATCTTTCTGCCATTCAGTCTCCACGTTTCAGGACTTGTTCTACTGGGTCCTAGCATTTCAGATTGTTAGCCACTTGATCATTTGTTTAGTGTAGAACATAAATGACAGCTGGAGGGACTGAAACCACATTTTCTAGCCTTGCAATCTAATAGTGTAATGCTAAAACTGATCCAGTTAAATGTTTGACATTTGAACAGATTCTACTTTGTCCTACTGAAGGCTTGCTTCATAATTGACTAGAAAAGTAATTTATTTTATTTTATTTTATTTTACATTTGTTGACCGGGCTAGTCTAACTGGATATATGTCCATTTTCAGTAGAGGCCTGGTGAGAAAATCTCCACTACAGCAATTATACACATATACAGATCCGAAAGTAAGAAATCATCTGTTGTTAATTTTGAGCCTCTCCTCAAAACATTTTGAAACAATACTTAAATATATATATATAATTAAATAAAACAACATTTGAAAATAACATAGTCCTGTAGAGGAAATAATTCCTTGATAAAAATGAATACAGCTCAAAAGAAATAATACAAAGGGGCATCCAGTTTAAAATAAGCACATAAATAAATGAATGACTAAATAACATAAGTACATTGGATATTTATTTAACATTTATTTACCAGGAAAGTCTGACTGGGACAGACCTCATTTTCAACAGAGGCATGGGGAGAATAGCAATACTGAGAGTGGTAAGCACTAGGTAGCTTATCTAAAAAAAAAAAAAAAAGAAATTTGTCACTGTAACAGGTGCAAGCAAGCAAAATCTGAGGGTAATGCTACTTAATGCTAGAAGTCTAAACCTCAAAATGCACTCACTCGAGACACTCCTTAAAATGGAGAACATCAACATCTGGGCAGTGACAGAGACCTGATTCCAGACTCCAGAGAGCACCACTGCATTACAAGGCTATAATTTATACTACACCTTTCGGCCACCTAACCTGGACTGAAACACTAAAGGCGGAGACGTGTCCATATTCATTAAGGATATCCACACCTCCAGGCTAGTTGCTCAGCATAATGCATCTGAAATTATCCAAGAGCAACTACCTCTGGGCAAGACCGCAGTCCAAATTGTGGCTTGCTACAGATCCCCCACCATGCCCCAGGATTCCCACTCCTCATTTCTTGATACACTGGAAAATATTAGGGTACAACCTAACACCCTAATAATAGGTGATTTCAACTACCCCACCATTAACTGGGAAAACTACTCATATGCCAAGTCTTTTGCTCAATGCTTTCTGGAATTCATAACTTCCAATGCCTTGGATCAACTTATCCACATCCCCACCAGGGGCAGCAATATCCTAAACCTGGTCATTAACAACATGGGCAACTGGTGTTCCACACCAGAGGTCAATTCCTTGTTGGTCAGATCCGACCACAAGCTAATCACCCCAGACATCCACATCCGGCCCCCAACCCCCATTAGGGAAACCACCATAAATAATTTCTCCAAAACCAACTTCATGCTTTTTAAGACAGAAGTGGCACACTTTATGACACCCATGCAGACAGACAATAGAGATATGAATGCTGAATCCTGCACAAATGCACTTTATAAGCACTTACAAAGTGCATGGATCATGCAATTCCCAACAGAACAAAGATGCTATCCTCCAGAAAAAGGAAGCCCATCTGGTTGTCCCCTCCCATAAACAAACACTACAACAGAAGAAAGAAACTGTTGCAAAAAAGAGTAAAATCCCATGATTGGAAGAACTCTCTGGTCAGTCTCAGTAAGAAGCTGAAATCCCTCATAAAATCCTCCAAAGCTAGTTATGAAAACAAAATTACCACTGATTCTAAAGACATCCACAAAGCATTCTATAGGTATGTCAAGAATCTCACTGGCAACACTCAGATCTGCTCTGAGTTACAGCACAATGGCACTAAATATACAGAACTGACTGATATTGCCAACATCTTGGCAGATAGGTTCAGTGCTAATTTTACCCCCCCCCCTTTCACCCCCTAAAGGGCCCATCTCTATACCAGAAGAATGCAAAGTTCCTGTATTCATGGCTGAACAGATAAAAAACGCACTCTCCAAAGCCAAGAACACAGCATCCATGGGACCTGACAACATCCCAGGCTGCATTTTACATGAACTACAGTACGAACTGGCACCCCACCTAAGTACCATGTTCAATCATAGCCTCACCTCAGGCTTTGTGCCCACTGAATGGCACACAGCGACAGTTATCCCACTTCACAAAGAGGAACTACTGCCCCATTAGCCTGATGAGCCTGGTCTGCAAGGCTATGGAACGTATCATCATGGAACTTATAAACAATAAAATTGGTAATCTCCAAACTCTGGAACCCACCTAGTTTGGGTTTGTAAAAGTCAGATCATGTCTCCTAAACCAGATAGACTTCTTTGAAGTGGTCACCAAAGCTGTAGATGAGGGTAAGGTGGTTCACACAGCCAATCTAGATCTCGCCAAGACTTTTGATACCATCCCCCACTCTGGAATTATAGATAAGCTCACTAAACTAGGTATAAATCCCTATGTCACAAGATGGGTTGCTAACTGGCTCACTGACAAAACCCACACTGTGAAAGTAGCAGACTCTAAATCCAACTTCAGACCTGTGACAAGTGGAGTACCACAGGGTTCAGTCCTGGGACCTCTTTTGTTTGGTTTCTACTTCGCTGAAGTACAGGCTAACACAGAAGGTATTTGGCTAATGAAGTTCACAGATGACTGCAAACTAGGAGCCATAATTGAAATTCCTAATGATCTAGACATCCTACAAAAGGGCCTCACTGAGTCAGATGCCTGGTGTCAAAGCCATGGCCTCAAGCTCAATGTTAAAAAGTGCATTGTCATCTCTTTTGGTAAAAACTCTGTACCCATGAACTACTACATAGGCGGCAGTCTACTTAACACTGAAAGTGTGATAAGAGACCTTGGGACACAGGTGGACAGTAGTCTCTCCTTTGATAATCACATCACCACAGTTGTCAGGAAATCCTCCTACATGGCACACCTCATCACAAAAGGTTTTTTATCCAGGAAAAAAAAAGAGGTCATTGTTCCCCTCTACTAGCCAGGCATTAGACCCATTATAGAATATAGCGCCCCTTTAGGTATGTACCTCACAAGACATCTACAACAACTGGAAAGGCTGCAGAAATACCTCACAAAGAGGATTATGGGCCTCAAACAGATGCTCTACGCAGACCGTCTCAAAAAACTCCAGCTTTACTCTGTCACATATCGCCTACTCAGAGGCAATTTCTTCCTAACATACAAAGCTATGTCAAACCCAGAACTGTTGGACATGCTCCACTTAAAGAAATCCCAATCCCTCTGTGCTACACACTCTAGGGACATAAACCATGTCATCACAATAAACAGAACATGCTGGAGGGATAGATTCCTGAAGAGATCTGAACATCAAAACCTAATTACTATCCACAAACCTAAATGACCTTATGACCAACATCTCTTCTCTTTTCCAATAGGCAAGAAATGGAATTGTCTCCCTTCCAAACTTAGGACAATAACTAACTCAGAAAACTTCAAAACCCAGCTTTTCACTCACCTGTTCTCCAAATGGAAATGTACCTGCTTTCACCCTACCTAATTCTATTTAACAAATACCCGGAAGAGGTTTTTCTCCTAAATTCCTAATCTCTCTAATACCCCGATAACTATTTCCTTCAGTTGACTCAAGCTCTCTGCAATTGCTACTCAATACATGATTTCAACTTTGTAAATATGGTAAATAGAATCTTACTTCAAATGATTACATGTAAAGTGTGTCCTTCCTTACTTTAAATGATTGTATGTATAATATTTCTACACTTCAATTGTAATGAAGGTATATTTCAAATGAATCTCTACCATGCAACCATCAGATATATCAAAATTATCTTTGTGGATCAAGCCTGATACAGAATGTACATATTTGTAAACTGTACTTTATCCTGTAACGTACCTCACAGCAAGAGGTTCTCCCATTTGATTCTCGGCTGGAGCACCTTCTGTGTGGAGTCTGCATGTTCTCCCTGTGGTCGAGTGGCATTCGAAAGACATGCATGAATGGGCGTGCCTTTGTTGAAGGTTGGGCATCGGGCTGGCACCACGGCACCATAAAAATCTACTGCCAATCGTTAGCGGACCAGAGTTCCACTGTGGCGACCCCAAACAAGGAAAAGTCAAAAGAAGAAGAACAACAACTTTATCCTGTAACTTCCATACTTTTGTAACCTTAATGTTTTATGTTTTATGGAGCTTTTCTCCCTGGGCCTCCACCGAAAATGGGCACACTTGGGCCCAGCGGACTTCCCTGGTTACCAAACTGAAATAAATAAATAAATATAAATAAATAAATTCCTGTCCCAGATACTTCCCATACCCTGGAACAAACTACCTATCTATATCAAACAAAGCTCCTCATTAGCACTCTTCAAGAAAAACCTTGATGATTGGATGGGAGATAGGAAATTCACCCCGGGGATCACTTTTGTGGCTCTGCTTGACAGGGGTACAGGAAAATAATTTTCTTGGGTGGAGAAAGCCAGGGTACCTTTTTGGCTAGGCTTATACAGGCCTAGGGCCAATAGCCTTGTACCTACCTATGAACTTATGATGTGTGGTACAGATTGGAAGCCACCCAACTACACTATAGGAAATGTGTCGCCGTAGTGTTTTGAGATATGCCGCCATTTGAATTAAAAACAGTATAGTTTCATCAGGTAGATACCAGTGAGAACTACTTTTTGGCAGTCAAGTAGGTAACTAGAGTTAGGATATAGCACTGGTGACTGTACAACATGAGTTAAATGTTGGATGTACAAGTAGTGACTTTCTCACTGACACAGCTAAAACTCCACTTGCCGCTACTTATTTCTTCTCCACACTTTTTTATGGCAGTCCCAAACTTACTAAGCTTCATGCATCACAAAAATCAAAACTTGACCAATGCTATAATAAAGTTGCCAAATTTGCAGCAAATATCCCTTTCAGAACCCGCCACTGTATAACACTAAAATACCTGAATTGGTTAGAATTACCATATCTACTAACATATACACAACTTCTTAACACTTATACAATTATCCAGCACCTGCCTGCTTGTACAGCACTACATAGAATTCTACACAGCTATGTTCCCAGTTGGTCATTATGATCCAATAACCAAAACCTCCTGTCCATCCACAAACCTATCAAATCTGCTGGGCATTGTGTGTACTAGTATCATATTGCAAAGGCCTGGAACTCATTACCTGTATCCATCAGGTCAATACCCTTCATCTCATCTTTTAAAACCATTCTGGAAGACTTACTAGCCAAAAGTTGGCCATGATCTTGCTCAACACCAGGATAAACTATATCCCTAGATGTGAACAAATACATATTAATACCTTACAGCTCCTTACTCTCCTTTCTTTACTCACTTCCTTACTTCTATCAATTTCTCTCCCCCTCTCTGTTCTTTCTAAATAAACTATAAGCCTGCTTTTCTCATACTTCATATCACAATTCCAATTTGTATTATACTAATTTCCTTTTAATTTCTCTATAAACTAGCTAAACTTTCTCCAAATTGTAAATCAATGTCATATAACATATCTATTCTTAACCAGCGCTTTCCTATTATGTCTAATTTGGTATAATTATTTAAATTATATTTGTTTTTTTGTTAGAAGATTGGAAAATTATTGTTCTTAAAATGTTTTTGTAATACTTTGTAGCTTTTCTCTACAGGTCTCCATTGAAAACGGGCTCGTACTTAGTCAGAATTTCCTGGTAATCAACTGTCAATTAATAATAGTGGAACAGGTCAGTCTGTAAATATTAAATGCTGTTTGATAGACTAATTATTAACTCTCTTATGGTCTCCCATGTTCTGGGGATGCATTTCAACCATAGTCAGAGGCAGGTAAACAGAATTGCCCACTTTTCATCCATAATGTAATTGGCAATCTATTACACAGATGTAGGTACTGCAGAGTACATACAGCATTTTGGACTAGTGCCCTCCCAGGACATTATCAGATAAAACTATTAAGACTTACATCACGTCACAATCACAGTCACAGTTCACACTCCACCTAAATATGCTGCTACTTCAGCTAAATAATATGCCTCTTTGAAGGTATGGTGCACTTTTCACTATGCTTTTGCACAGTATATCATTGCCATGATTTATTATCAGGTATCAAGTTAATGCAGTAATCCTGCACCAAGGCAGCTCACTAATGTGTGTGTTTATCAATCCTGCACCCAAACTTTGATTCTGTTTATCATTGTAATGAGGGAACATGCCATTGTGGCACATCATTAACCGGCTTCTCTTTTGTAACTAATTCTAATGTTTGGACTGCAAATAATAAGTGGTCCACATGTCTTACATATGACAGCAAAAAATATGTCAGCATCTCTGCCTGGCCTTATCAGTCAGAAAAGTCTTAGGCATCTACACATGTAGCTAACTTTAAACTTTAGGCTTTCTGGAGATTAAAGAGAACAGTTTTATTTAGCCATGTAAGGCTGTTCATAGGTACTTAGTAGGCTATTGATCTGTGAGGATCTTAAGAAGCCTAGACTTACATTCCTATACTAATTTTTAGCCTTTATATTTTGCATATGAGTAATGTGGGCAAAACAATTATATGTGGGGACATTTACTTATTGTCTCTCTCCATGAGGGACATGAGTGTTGAGCCAGGTTTCAATTTGTGTTTTCCCTGTTTATCGATATTACATTTGAATAGAGTAAGAGAAGCACTTTGCTTTATGTGGAATGGAAGATGGTTCCACGGAGGAAGTATTCTTTGTAATACATACCTATCTTTCCAACATGTTCTATTTATATAGCAAAGAGACTGAGATCCCATGAGGAGCTGTTCAGTCTACCATTGGGCTTGCAAATGTGCAATAGGTTTGGTGAGATAGGGTCTGTTGAGACATAGGTTGCCTCTAAGTGGCCTGAATAATACCAAAAAGTGGGATAAGGGTTTGAAATGGTCTGCATAATATTTATGGTTCAGGCCATTGATTTTCTTAGTGAGAAAGTGCTGTAGTCATTCCAACTGTTAAAAGTGTTTGGGAAGGTGCATACCGAAAGGGGCATTATATTCAATGATCTGCTTAATGAGAGCTGAGTACAGTGGAATGATTACGCTCCTGGACCTGGACACCATACCATTAAATATAATCTGTGCAATATAGCAGGACCTCCTTACAATAGCAGATACATGATGATCATAGGAAAGTTCATTGGCAACATAGGTTCCTGGATCCCTGTTTACTGAATTAAATTTTAGGGGTGTGTTTCCAATGTGATAATTACAAGCGAAGTCATGCTTGCTAAAGGATGCAACTATACTTTTCTTGGCATTTAATTGCAGTCCATGGTTTTGACATCACATACTTGTTTGGGAAAGCCCATCTTGAATATGTTGGTGTTATACTGGAAGTTCAGCTTCTTTGTCATTCTTCTGTCATATACTATGCCTGACACTCTGTGCCTCTGTGCCAGTTGGCTGCAGCCCCTCTGATTCTTGCCTTGATCTCCTTAGTCTGACTTTCCTTCTCCTCAACTACCCCTCACAGACACTTGAAGCTGTTAACCTGTTTCAATATTTTCTCTTCAGTCTCAATTTTCTTATAATTTCCCCCATTTGCTGCCATTACAACTGGCTAGTCTGTATTCAGTTTCCTCCCATGTGCCTTTAGTTTTGCATTCTATTCCATTGTTCTTTGTTGAAGTTCTTGCTCAGAGTCTGCTGGTACTGCCTTGTTTTCTGCATACAGCAACTTCGTTGATCTCTCACCTCCAAACTGGTTGCTGATGCAGTCCATAACCAATATGAACACCAGTGGATTCATAGTGGAACTTTGCTGTGCATCCACTACCACTGAGAACTCTTCTGTGAGATGGACCACTGTTCATACTTGAGTTGTTATATCCTTTCACATAGCCTGCTCTAATTTCACCAATATTGCTGGGACATCAAACCACCACAAGACTACGCAAATCATCTTCTAGGGACCTTGTCATATGCTTTTTCCAAATTTAGGAATGTCCGATTGGACTCTTTCCTCTTCTTTAGCTTCTTCTACATTATCTGCCTAACTGTAAACATGTGGTCGGTTGTGCTGCATCCTTTTCTGAATCTGAATTACTAATCCCCAATTGTACATTCTACTACTCAGCGTATTCATTTATAAATTACCCTCCACAGAACTTTCATGCAGTGTGACAGGAGTCTAATACCTCTATAATGCTCACAGTTGTGGATATCCCTTATGCTCTTGTACACACTCAACAACAGGTGAAAAAGTTTGTCACAAAGTCAGGTACACAAGAATGTTACACTGTAATAAACACAATGAGGAAATCCATGCACCTCAAACATGAGTGCCTACAGAACCACAGAAACACCTTTTAGATGATGACATAAACACAGAGGTAACAGCGTCCACTGTGACTTCATTATAAAGGGGTGCCAGGTGCAGACACATATGTCACACTCAGGAAACACAAAGCATTGGCTGCCCAGTAGCACATGCATCGTGACTTCATTAAGGCACAGTGCACATCTGCAGAGTGTAAGCTAGAAATGGTCAGAATACTGCAGGTTGAATGTGAGGATTTACAACACTATATGGAATTGGTAGAGAGTAGGGACATGTCATGGTCACATTAATCCACAGTATGGTGGCACACACAGCAGCCACCTCCACCTCCCCATGTACACTAGTCAGGACCTACCACACTAAAACAGGACTTGATGGGATGGTGAAAAGGATGGGGTGCTATCTGGATACATGGGAGCATAGCATGTCACACTGCAAGTTCTTCTCAAGAATGGTGTATAAATAGTGAGGGAGGCCACTTCAGTGTTCATCTACACATTTGCTAGAAGTCTAAACAAAATAACTCCACTCCCCACAAGCTGGCATTGCCCTAGAAAATGCTGATGTGTGTGCAGTCACTGACATATGGTTTACAGCCATGGAGAGCACACTGGCAGTGCAAGGTTATAATGCCTTTTACATGTTTAGACCAACTGCTACACAAACAGAGGCTAAATGTGGAAGTGTATCAATTTACTTCAAAAATAAATATACATCAAGGCTGCTCAAACAAGACAATACACATGAGCTTTCCATGTTTAGATCACCATAGGCAAAATCCCATACCACTTCCTTCCAAGTTATAGGTCCTCTTCTATGATCCAAGAAACCCATAATATGTATTTAAACTTATTGGGAACACTCACCATAAGACCCAATACCACATTCATGGGCGATGTTAACTACCCCATCATTAACTGGGAATCATATACCACTCCAGACCTACAGACACAGAGATTCCTGGACTTTGTAAACAGAAACTCCCAGGACCAGATTGTTAATACACTGACCAGTGGTGCAAAAATAGTGGATCTGGTCTTCACTAATATGGGAGAGTGCTGCATACTCACATAGTGTAATGTCTTCTCTGCTAAAGTCAGACTACAAAATAATCTCCTTTGAAGAAAAAACAAAATCTGGAATCCCAGCTAACCCTGGAATATTCAGTAACTACTCTAAAGCTAACTTCTTACTGTTAAGTGATAACCTGGCAATATTTGAAGATCCCATAAATCCGAACATTGCTACCTACTCAGAACTATTCACAGAAACCCTGTACAAAAATGTTAATAGCTGCATTCAGGTAACTGTATCCATCAGGAAGAAGTACAGAATTAACTCAAAAAAGCCACCCTGGTAGAATCATGCCATCAGTATGGCAGAAGGAAGAAAATCATGGAAAAATTAGGAAGTGCAGCACCCAGCAGGATAAAAACACTTGCATCAAACTAAAGAAACAACTCAGAGGGCAAATAAAGTCTACAAAGTCAAATATGAGGTGAATATAGCCTAGCAGGCCAAGGATAACAACAAGGCATTATTTATGCCTGCACCCTCAAAGGCAATACACAGTTGTGTGCAGAGGTCATTTTTAAGGGAGTCATTGATACTGAGTCAGACGATATAGCAAACCTACAGGCCAACAAATTCAGCTCCAACTTTATCCTCTCTCTCTTTCCTGCAGCCTCCCCTTGGGAAATACTATCAAATATAACTCCCTCTGCTATCACTGCAGAACAGGTCATTAATGATCTGTCTGAGGCCAAGAACACTGAATCAATGGGCCAAGACAATATCCTAAGATGCCGTCTAAATAGCATGAAACTTGACCTATCTGACCATTTGGAATTGCTATTTAATTCTCGCCTCCAAAGAGACTTTGTACCTCATGAATGGAGAACAGCATCAGTCATCCCTCTGCACAAATGTTAGCTATCTACAGACCCTAGAAAAGACAGATATATAAGTCTCACTAGCCTCATAGGTTCATAGGGTCATAGGTTCATACTAGGCTATCTGCCCTAGGGCATTTATAAGCCTAGCCAGAGTGTGTTTGGCTTTTGCCACCCATTTTAAATGAATTTTGCTATGCCCTTTTTCGAGGTTAGTATACTGTGCCTGTCTAACAGTGACACAGAAGTGATACCCGCGGTAAACCTATTATCTCCCATCCACTCATAAAGATTTCTCTTGAAGAGAGTCAATGAGGGACTCTGCCTAACCTGGACTGGGATTTTATTCCAGAGTGAAGGGATCCACTGGGTTATGAATCTGTCCCTCCAGCATGTCCTATTTATTTCAGTGCTGAGGTTCAAGTCTCTCGAGCGCGTAGCTCGATGGGATTTGGATTTTCTGAGGTGCAGTATGTCCATTAATTCCAGGTTGGACATGGCTTTATACGTCAGGCACAGATCGCCTCTGAGCAGGTGGTATGCCACTGAGTAGAGCTGGAGTTTCTTTAACCGGGCAGCATATGGCATCTGTTTGAGCCCTTTGATCCTCTTGGTGAGGTACTTTTGGGGTCTTTCCAGTTGCTGCAGGTGTCTGGTAAGGTACATCCCAAAAGGGGCATTGTACTCAGTTATGGGCCTGATGAGGGATGAGTAAAGAGGCCTCATATGCAGAACCATGAAAAGAATTATCATGGAAATGATCAGTAATGGCAAAGAAAACCTGCACACACTGGATCCAACCCAGTTTGGTTTTTTCAATGGCAGATCATGCTGGCTGAACCTGGTGGACTTCCTTGAAAAGGCCATCAAAGCAACAGATATGAGCACACTGTCTACCTTGACCTGCCCCACTTGGGCATTGAAGATAAACTCAAGAGGATTGGTATAGACCCTTTTGTCACCCAGTGAATAGACAGCAAGTTTACAGACCAGATCCAGGAAGTTAGAATTTGGGAGTCCACCTCTAAAAATGGCCAGTCAGAGGGAGAGTACCTCATGGATTGGTCCTGGGACCACTCCATTTTGGCATTTACTTCTCTGAAGTCAAGGCCAATGTCAATCGTGTCTGGCTGACTAAATTTGCAGATGATTGTAAATTAGGAGTAGCCATAGAATCCTTCCACTGACACAAATGTTTTCCAGGAAGGGCTGACACAGACAAACAACTGGTTTTAGAGTCATGGAGTAAAACTAAATACCAAGAACTGCATAACAGTATCCTTCAGTAAGTCATCCACCCTTGATAACTATCATATTGACAGCACACCCCGAAGAGTTGACCCAGTACTCAGGGACTTGGGGACACACATAGACAATAATCTATCCTTTGACCATCATGTGTCTACAATAGTGAGGAAATCATTCTATGTTGTATAGCTTGTAAACAAAGGTATGGCACCTAGGTCCAAGAAAGCTGTTGTTCCCCTGTATTCTGCTTTCATAAGACCTATCATTGAGTATTATGCCCCATTTGATATGTACCTAGTCAGGCATATCCAACAAGTGGAACATCCACAGAGATTCTTCTCTAAAAGAATAGAGGGTATAAGTAACATGTCCTATGCAGACCACCAATCAGGGTCCTATCCCTGTGTTCTGTCTCCTACAGTTTGTTGAGGGGAGATTTATGCCTGGCATACAAGACTTTGTCAGACCCCACTGTGACTGACTTCCTGCAATTCCGCAAAACAAACATCATTAGAATTACCTGTTACAGAGACTTAAACCTTGTCTGTGATAAAAATAGGACATGCTAGTGAGAGAGGTATGTATCTCAGAGACTACTCCTTCTCTTGAATATGCCCCCCATTCATGTAAAGCAGAGCTCCTCCATAACCCAAATCATAATTAACTTGGACAATTGGATGGGGAACAGGAAATCTATCCCTGGTATGGCACCTAGAGCTTGTAAATAGCTCACCTCCCTGCTTACACTTATCAAGAATACAAGACCTTATCAGAAAGTTGCGATGCATGGCTAGGCTTAAAAAGGCCCTTGTGGTCATTAGCCTAGTAAACACCTCTGAACATCTGAACTTATGAACTTCTCATTCAATGTCTTAGTCAACCATCACTATGATATCAGTGTCTGTAGAATCACATGCATTAAGTTGATGATATCATTGCAGCAAGTCAGCATCAATCTCACATGACAGACCCTCTGCGAGATTGCATGCACCTTCAACCATCCTATGTTTAGGGGATGTTGTATACAACACTTTTGACCATGACCTACTGTGCCTCAGGCTTGATATTTCAGATACTTAAAATATGAAATCTGTTTAACTTCAGAGTCAATGTAAACAAACCAAAATTAAAAAAGTGGATATAACTACAAAAAACTGGAAGTGAATGAATATGTATGTGTGCACTGATGTCCGGTATTAAGAGGCTTTTCATGTGCAGCTATTTCATTTAATGCTTACAATAAAATAAAATAATCTGGAAAGAAAAGTAGAGGCATGACATGCAAATTGCAATGTTTAAAACCATTAAGGGCCCATCCATTATAAACTATTTCAATTGAGTAATGGTAACGTGACAGTAATATTAAAGATAGTAAGAATAATGCACCCTATTAAGAGGATAGCACACATGAAAAAATCTATTACAGGAGTATCCTGCCAAAAACACCAGTACTTCATCCCCGGCACTGCACAGATGATGTCGGTGATTTCTGAGGACACTAACTGGTGTATATGAAATAATGAATTAATCTGATGTACAGTAGAATTAAGAGAGCAGAGTAAATAATTTCTAATATGTCATAGATAAAATGGGAGAAATGTTTGTTGCTGTCTTTCGGCTTTTCCCGGTTAGGGGTCGCCACAGCGGAACTCCGGTCTGCTAATGATTGGCAGTAGATTTTCATAAATGCCGAGGTGCCATTGTATTAAAAAAGCATGCATTTTCCATTCCTCTGAAAGGTATGAACCCATGGTGAGGGCAAGTTTAGAGTTCATAATACATTCAGTTTTGTGACTTCCAATTAGTCAGCTCCTGAAATAACACTTTTCTTTAATATGTTCCAATTTCAGCAGATTCGGTACTCGCATACTTAACAAAGTCCCTATATTTATTATTTATTTTTTTATATTTTACATTTGGTTACCAGGAAAGTCCAACTGGTCACAGGTCCTTTTTCAGAGGAGGCCTGGGGAGAAAAGCTCCCCATTTATGAATCAGTACATAGAACAATAACACAATGCTATACATTATATTGAAGATATATAAACATTACACACAATAGCTAATACTTACAATTTACAGTTCCTGATAAACATACACAAATGCTAATGAATACAATTTAACAATCCTGGTTAAAGCATTGTGAACAAGAGTGGGATAATTCTGAGCAGTACATAGTTATCAAGTGTATGAGAGGTATAGAACAATACATAGTGACAGTACAAAAATGACTCTGTCATTGTCCATGTTGGTGTGAATGACCTGAGATGTACCTCCTTGGACTACATGAAAAGGGACATGGAAGAGCTGTCTGATCTTGTAGCCCAGGTAGGTATGACCCTAGCCCTGAGTAGCATCCTGCCATCACCCAGAATGATACCACAGTACAAGGACAAAATGATTGACTTCAACAATTGGCTAAGCTTCTGGTGTCATTCTAAGGGGATTCAGTATCTGTCTGCCTGGGATGACATGATCGACAAGCCACAATGCTTTGCCAGAGATGGCCTGCACCTGTCGCCCCGGGATTCCGGATACTGGCTAAAGCTCTTGCCACCCCTATAGTGCCTTTTTTAGGCAAGGTTCAAATGACAAATTCACCACACTAACAGGTACAGGCAAGAAGAATCTGAGGGTATTGCTACTCAATGCTAGAAGTCTAAACCTCAAAATGCACTCTCTCAAGGCACTCCTTAAAATGGAGAACATCGACATCTGTGCAGTGACAGAGACCTGGTTTAAGGCTCCAGAGAATAGTCCTGCATTACCAGGCTATAATTCATACCACACCTTTCGGCCACCTAACCTGGACCAAAACACTAAAGGCAGAGGCATGTCCATATTCATTAAGGATATCCACACCTCCAGGCTAGTTGCTCAGCATAATGCATCCGAGATTATCCAAGTGCAACTAACTCTGGTCAAGACCGCAATCCAAATTGTAGCTTGCTACAGATCCCCCACGATGCCCCAGGATTCCCACTCCTCATTTCTTAATACACTGGAAAATATTAGGGTACAACCTAACACCCTAATAATGGGCGATTTCAACTACTCTACCATTAACTGGGAAAACTACTCATGTACCAACTCTTGTGCTCAACGTTTTCTGGAATTCATAAATTCCAATGCCATGGATCTACTTATCCACACCCCCACCAGGGGCAGCAATATCCTATACCTGGTTATTACCAACATGGGCAACCGGTGCTCCTCACCAGAGGTCAATTCCTTGTTGGTCAGATCCGAGATCAGGCAGCGAGACATTTCCCTGTGGTACATTTGACTGGGAACACATGGCTGAAGTGCCAGTCAGCTGCAGAGAAATACGGCTGTTTGCAAATTCTCTGTGGGAAAGAGAAGCACACATTGCCATGCTCACAACTTTAATAACCAAATGCATGGAGGCAAAAGAAGTAATGAGTGTTTTGCTCAGTGTACAGTACATACTTATGTAACTACAACATGTATTAGTGTGCTATAGCATGGAGGAAATCCTGCAGGCTACTATAGTTAACATTTACGCTCCAGTATGTGTTTAAGGTAATGTTTCCTAGACACTGTGAAGGGGGTAGTGGTCCACACACACCAATTATAAAGGCACTGCCCAATGTGCACTGCATTTTTACTGCCACTGTGCCACTGACATGCCCTCTGACCAGCCTCCTACTGATCCCTGCGATATTGCCTGCTGTCTCATGTTCCTTTGGGGACCATGGACATTGTTTTCCCCCTGTACATTTGGTTATTGAAGTTGTGGGCACAGCAGCACATTCTTCTCTTTGCCCACAGGGAATTTGCAAACAGCCATATTTCTCTGCAGCTGATGGTCACTTCAGCCATGTGTCACCAGTCAAATATACCACAGGGAAATGTCTCCCTGCCTAGGTGCCTGAATCCATTTCTTGCAGGTTGGAAGAGCAGTAGTTTAGTTTTAATAGGGTTCAGTATTAGCTGTGAATTAATATTCAATGCTTCGACAGAACGAAAGGAGGCTTGTGTTTCTGAATGGAGTTCCTGAAGGGAAGAAGCAGTACATATTTGTCTAGAGTCATCTGCTTATTAGATAACTGAAGCATAAAGTGTAGAAGTATAAAGGTTATTGGTAAAACAGAGAACGAGAGAGGTCCAAAGATGAAGTCTTGGGGAATCCTAGGGTAATTGGCAGTAGGCGGAAGAGTTCCTGCTGCCATTCCACTGCCTGCTGTTGATCTGTTAGGTAGCTTTTGACCCAGGCAATGGTGTGTTCACTGAGATTTAGCTGAGAAAGAACATCAATAAGTTTGCTGTGTGAGACCATGCTGAAGGCCTTTGAAAGGTCCAGAAAGGTTGCAGAGACAAATTTCCCATTGTTTCTGTGGTTATTTTACAGTATTAAAGACATTAGAGTAGTAGTAGTACTATGAAAAGGCTGGAAACCATGGTGTGTATTTGACAAAAGTTTGAAAGTGCTTTGATATTCCATGATTTGAGCATGTATACATCTCTCTAGGATTTTGGAAAGAGTGGACAGAATAGCAATGGGGCAATGGGGTGATAATTGGTCAGCTCTTTTGAATTCAGTTAAGTACTGAAATAACATGCTTTTCATACATTATAATTTCAGCAGGTTCAGTGTGTGAATACTTAATAGATTCCCTATGAACATATAATCAGGAAAATATTAAAAAAATGCAACGATTTCTTATTTGATGCCATTTGAAATCACTGAACAAATCTCTGTGAACAGTCAGGCATGCATAAGTTATACTCCATTTAAGAAATTAAAAACTAACCTAAATGTCATGGTCCATAGTTCTGGACAAAATATCACATCTTCACTTGTGCAGCTTTATACAGTGAGAGATGCTGCCTCATGGGAGTCCCTTACTACTACTGCTAGCTGGCCATCATTAATCATGTTAGGACATGTACTGGGAGCTGCAGTGACATAGGTGCATGATCATATTGTGCAGAATGCAACATGTGGAAAACATCCTGCATGCAGTAGCTGGCTCTTATGGAAGGGCACCCTCAGAGTTATCCAGGCAATCAAAATGGGTTTCTAACAAGCCAAAAACTCCCTCTATGAGAATAAGTGTCTGGAACAGGGCAGAATTCAAATTCTCTTCTGTAGTTCTCATTGGATTCAACCCAGGACTCATAAGCCATGGCTCCAGTGGATAGCATACATCATTTGAAAAACAGACGAAAAAGAAACAGGGGGAGGGACACAACAAGGAAAAAGTGATGTAGTATTAAGCAATACATTTTCCATAACTTATTAGAAAACTATAACTATACATTTCCACTTACCAACATGGTAACCATGGGGCATGGGGCAGAGGTGATTGAGTGAAAAAGTGTGCCAAATATAGGAATCATGGGCATTGCCAGGATGTTGGGCCAACACAATGGTGATTCATCCCCATGCATCGCATACTACCAGGCAGTTGATGAAATGGTAGCCCTTCCTGTTCCAGTACCTCTCACTTGTGGACCTGATGGGCCCATAATGGCAACATGGGTGCAATTCATTGGACCAAGCACCTCAGAGAAATGTCCCATCCCATAAAAGGCACTCAGCCCAGGCACAGTCTTGAGGTGACACATGTAAATAGATGCATGGATCCACATTTGCCAGGAGTATATTGAGGAACTGCTAGAGTATTCTGAAGGCAGAAGATTGGTAAATACCAAATGTGTCTCCAGTCTGTCTCTGGAAGGTTCATAAGACAAGGATATTGAAAACTATACATACCTTGGTATATCTAACATATGAGTGCCTACAAACTCAGAGCTACAGAATTATATCTCTACATTAAAATGATATTCTATAATCAAATTATTGAGAAGGGCACCTTTGTAAAAGACATCCATACTACAATACTGAAAAAAACAGATGCTTTGCATCTTACATTATTACTATTATTATTATCATTAATTTCCCAAAATGTCTTGATCAGGAAATACCATGCTGCGTGATTTAATTTTACACTTAAGTTTTTTATCTCCATGAAGTCATTTTATGATACAAATGGCACTGTTTGGCAAAGAGCATCTACTGTGGTAATATCTTGTTAAGGACTTAAAATGAAATTGAAGGATTTTGACTATTCCAGGAGAGAGCATCAGGTTGCCTTTTGCAATAATTTATTTTGATTTAATTTGTACTTGCCACCTCTTATACAGCCTTTTAAGTTAACCTTGAACATTAGACTTAAAATAGTAACTTTTCCAGTCCTTTTCTACTGACATAAGCTAGTATTCACAGTTGCTTGCCAAAATGTGATATGGGTATGCCTGATGCTTGTGAATGAGCATAGCAAAGGCAGAATTGATACCGGTCATTTACTCTAATGTGGAAAGCCTTACAAATAATGAGACATAAATGAGATTGTACTAAGTATGCACAAGCACTAAAATGATACAATACATTATTTTATATATAAGAGACATGGTTTATACCTTTGAGAGGAAACTGTTTAAACTAAAAATGTGTCAAATGGAAGTGTGTTATTTAAATGAATGTATTAAAAGAGAAATAGTTCCACAGGGATTGAGAGTTTTTAAATTTCCCTATGGAATATATTATGATGCTGACATTGTCAAGATATATACTGGCATGTTTAACAAATGGGGTTTGGAATTATTAGATAATACTGTCTCCTTCTATGAGGTAATGGAAACTAGGTTATGTGATGAAGTAAATGTATTAAAAATGAAAAAATTGTCACTGATTTGCTGTTTGAACAGTATGAAAAGCTGTATTACAAAGTTATCAGTAGGGTAGACCAAAAATGTGATGGTATCTTTAAGAAAAAAAATCAAAAAGTTGGATAGAGATGTTAAACAGTATCAAGCCCACAAAGTATATCCTACTGAATATTTAGTTTTTCAGGAAGGAGAAAGTGGAAAGGTTAAAAGTGATGGGAATTGTAGGGTAGCACCCAATAATAATTGCAATTTTGAAATGGGCAGTGGGGAACTAGACCCTGAATATTCTGTTGATTTTCAGGATTTTCCGCTTCCCAGACACTCAAAGAGAATAGCAAATCGCAGACAGGGTGTGTACAAAACTTAAACAGGACAATGCAGTAAAAACAGGAACATGTCAAGTGAAAGGTCCTGTAACTGAAATAGAATGTTTAGATAACATTCAATACAGTTTTAATGGCTTCAACATATATAATTATTCTGACATTCCCATTACAACAGATCTTTTTTCTTTATTTTCAAAGGGCTTTAAATTTGTTCCAACTAAAATACCTGACATAGCTGGAGTAATGGTTGATTTGCAGTTATAGTTAAGAAAATTAAATTTGAGCATCTTGTTTTTAGGGAAGTCGCCTAATGTTGTGTTAAAAGATACTCTTAAAAGAAGTAGCACCTTTAATCCCCCTTTGCATCCTTTGGTTGCTGCTTATGAAAAGTTAGTAAAAGACGACTTATACAAAGTTTGGGGAGAGAAAAGAAGATTATTCAACAACTTAACTTACAATGAGAAAAGTTTATTAAACAATTTGAAGGAAGGCAAGGGTATAAGAATCATGACTCCAGACAAGGGTGGTGGTGTTGTTTTATATAGGTTGGAAGACTACATTAATGACATGCAAAGTATTTTATTTATAACAGACAACTACTCTTCATGTTCCAAAAATGAGATAAACATTTCATATAGTAGAATAGATAGTTATCTTTATGAATATTTAATGGACAAGAGAATTTCCAGTGATGACTATGATTTCCTGCTTAATAAATATCCAAAAATTCCGGTGATTTTTGGAATACCTAAGGTGCATAAAAGTTTAAAGAAACCACCATTTAGACCTATTGTAGCAGCTGCTGGTTCTAAAACCCACAATATGGCAGTCTATGTGGATAAGAAACGAAAGCATATTATGAATAAATTCCCCCATTTATTAAAGGATTCATGGAATTTTTTAGAACAGATTAGTAAGGACTTATGGTCAGTGGATACTTCTTTCCTCACTATAGATGTGCCGGAACTTTTTTCCTGTATTCCAAAAAAAGAAGGCTTGTGTCTATTTGAGGAGGTGCTTTTTAAATATTCTTCTTTGACTACTGATGAAAATTTGCTTATATGTGAGCTAATGAGTATTATATTGGAAAACAATTACATATTCTTTGAAGAAGAATATTTTCAGCAGCTTAAGGGAGTGGCTATGGGCGCAGCTTGCGCCCCCCTATATGCTAACCTAGTTTTTTTGGGCTGGGAACACAAGTATGTTTTTCAAAATGAGTTGTTTTTTACTAATGTGACCTACTATGGCAGATTTTGGATTATATTTTTATTTTATGGAAAGGAAGTAAAGAAAAAATAATAGAATTTGTTCAATATTTAAACTCAACTACAGATTATTTGAAATTTACACATCAGTTTGATGAACAGGAAATTAATTTTCTAGATACTAAGATTATTAAAGATCATAATGGTTTTATCTCTAAAATCTACCGTAAAAACACATTTTGTAACAATTACTTGCATTATACCAGCCATCACCCTATTTACCAGAAAAAAAGTATCATAAAGGGTCAAGCCATAAGAATTGCTAGGATGACAACTGTGAGGGAGGATGTTATAGCAGAATTTGGAAATTTGAGAGACATGTTTCTGGATAGAGGGTACCCAAGTGACTTTATTGAGCCCATACTTAAGGATGTTCTAGATAAATGGGGTAATACTTATGTACCTTTATTAGGCACTGGTGGGGACAGCATACAGCAAATATTTACAGAGACAACATTGCAGTCTGTGCCCAATTTTCAGCAAGCATGTGTAGTGCAGTATAATCCTTTATATTCCCAGATCAAAGGAATTCTGATAAGAAACTGGAACATTTTCAAAACTAATACTGATGTTTTTCATACTTTGGGTGAAAAACCCATTTTCTCTATCAAGGTGGGGTTTAACCTCAAGTCTTTATTAGAGACAGGTAGTAGTTGTAGTACTAAACATGATAAAAGATGGGGAAGTAGACCATGTGGGAGGTGTTCCTATTGTTCATATATATTGCAAGATACTTCTATCTCCCTTGATAATAAAAACAAAAGTCATGTTTTCTTAAAAGGTGGTAGTTGTTGTTCCAACAAACTAGTTTATATAGCCATCTGCAGCACCTGTTCCTCCTTCTATGTAGGCAAAACAGAGAGAATGTTCAAAACTAGAATATATGAGCATCTCTATGATATTAAAAATAAAAAAAAGATACTAATGCTTTATATAAGCATAGCATTATATGTGATGGTTATTTATGCTTCAAGTTTGGCATACTTGAATTTGTAACTGTTGAAACAAGGGGTGGGGATTGGCAAAATGCATTATACAAGAAAGAGTTAATGTGGCAGTTAAGACTAGCTGCTGATTATCCACCTGGGCTCAATGAGCATATTACTATAATGCCAATTTTCGAAGAGAAGACAAATAAAATCTAGCAATGTCTATAATGTTTGTTATAACCAAGTGTTATTGTGGCAGTATTTCTGTACTATTTTTGTACTAATTTTGTACTATTTTAAGGTTATGTCATGTGGACATGGTCATTTATGATGAAATTATTTATTTTATTTAAATTAATTCTTGTTTATAACTTCAGTATGTCCTCTTCCCATAAATGGAATTGGTTGGTTTAGAACCAATGGCAGACCAGCAACTTGTATTTAAATGTAAAATCCACAATGACAGTTTGTTCTAAAGAAGTCATACTTATTGATGAAAGCAATTAACCTGTTTGTTTTATTATTTTTATATTAAAACTAAGACTGTGGACTCACAACGCTGTGCTCTTTTATTTTTCTTGGTTTGGTGTGAGCACTTGTAGTACCAACTTGTTTTACAATACATTATTTTTCCCAGCAATCACTTCAGCAGTCTGCCCATGTATGTACGAGCACTTCCCTGGCACATAAATAAATCAATTCCCAAGCAACCCCTTCCGTAACATTCTCTAGTATATACTAGCACCAAAGTGAAACATTTCCCCAAATATCCCCTTCAGTAACATGCTGTACTATGCATAAGCACCAAAATAAAATATTCAATCAAGCAATCTCTTCAGCAACATGGTCAGGTATGCATAAGTATGAAAATGAAATATTCCCCAATGAATCCCTTCAGTAACATGTTGTAGTATGTACAGGCACCAAAATGAAACATTTCCCCAAGCAGTAGCATGCTACTATGTACAAGCAGCAAAATAAAACATTAACCCAAGCATTCCCCTCAGTAGCATGTCCAGGTATGATTAAAAAAATAAAGCTAAACATTTCTCCAAGTGACCCCTTCATTAACATGCTGAAGTATGCAAAAACATAAAGCACCAAAATGATACATTCATCCAAGTGACCCCCTTCATTAATATGTGCAGGTATGCACAAGCAGTAAAATGAAATATTTCCCCAAGCGATCCCTTCTGTGAAATGTCTGGGTATGCATAAGCACCAAAATGAAACATTTACCCATGTGACTCCTTCATTAATATGTCCAGGTATGCACAAACTCTAAAATTAAACATTTCCCAAGCTAGTCCTTCAGTAACATGCCCAGATAAACATAAGCTCCAAAATTAAACATTTGCCCAAGTGACACTTTCAGTAACATGTTCAGGTATACATAAGCTTCAAATGAAACATTTACCCTAGTGAATGTTTCAGTAAAATGTCCACATATGCAGGATCACCACTTTATCTCCCTTCACTTCTCCTTATTTTCTCTGAAAACTGTTGCTTACTGGCATAAGTTCAGGGTGATCTACATACTTTGTATGCAAATGAGTTAATTATAAATTCATGTATATGAATCAAACTCATATGCATGTGTGTAAAGCCCCATAACAGAATAGTAGCTGTCCCACTATCACTTATGTGTTAAGCATGTTATGCTTTGTGATAGGGGTGTGTGTTCATAAGAAGTCCTCTGCATCCCCTTAGTTGTCCTGAAAGTCTGGGATTTGCATAACCACATAGCACTGCCCTTTGTGGGTCACCACTATGAAAATGTGAAGCCCTGGACTATGAATACCACCCATAAAATTGTAGTTCCAAAGTCCAAGTGAAATTTTCAAGCTATTTGTGAAATAGGTAATGTGTAACTGATAACACATACACACACATATAAGTCAACTGAATGCATTCAACATCTTGGAGTAAAACAATAAACTCAGAAATTTACATATACTTCCAAGTATGAATGATGTAGCATATAATATAACAAATACCACAAGGAAACAGAGTAAGAATTCACAAAAAGTCAGGCTTGTTTTACAAAGAAAGCTTCAGGCAGAAATCAACATCTACTTTAATGTTTGCTTTGTTTGTGGCATCCTTGGGGTTGATTTAAAGGGAAAAACACTTTGCAATAAGAAAAAAAATTGACGTTTTGTTGAAGTTTAATTTTTTCTTACCTTATCATTAATTTATTTAATATAGATAACTTCAGCCACATGTTTTTCTTTCTTATTTTATTCATTTGATAATGAAGATAGTTATCTAACAATGGTCATGATCAGCCATGGCGCTAAGTCATTATAATGAGCAAATATGCAGTGGAACAATTATTATACTATGAATGCTGGTAAAATTGTTTTTGCTTATGTCTGTTTGACTGGCTGGGCAAAATATAATTCAATGAGTATGTTCCATCAAATGGGTTTGATTGTGGAAATGTTAAAATGTGCCCTCAAGCATGGTGGTTTGTGAGGCTTGCCAGAATTTGCACAATTAGTTTTTTTTTTTAGCTCAAAAAGGACATTTTGTAATAAACTATATTCATTAAGTATAATATACAAAAGCCTTTAACATCCATCATATTGATAAAACAATCCCTGGGATTCATTAAACTCTGTGCAGGAATAGTGCTATTCCTGCATGGAGTGGTTCATGTCCATGTAGCCACAGCAGCATGCCTTGCATATTCATGAAGGCACACTGCTATTCAACCTATATGGACATGAACTGTGAATGAGTGCAGGGGGCATGTTCAAATAGTGCACAGACATTAAATATGCCCCCTGCACTCAGAAAGTGCCGTATGGCACTTTCTAATCATGATCCGGCATAATATTAGAGAAATTCTTTAATATTATGCCAGTATTTCAGTGTTCACGGACACTGAAATGAAATAAATGATCACTTCAGTGTCTGCGGACACTGAAATACATACGGCAGCAGGAAAGGAATGCAGGTGGTATGTGGCAGGTTCTGTGACACATCCCCTGCACTGTAAAACTGCCGTATGGTACCTCCACAACCTGCTAAAGCAGGAAATGTGTACAAAGACACAAATAATGGGGATAAAGCCTTGAAAAGGGACACATCTCACATATTGCCCTCACAAACTTAGAAAGTTGATAAAAAACAGGTCATGCATTAGCATGACTTTCCAAAGTATAGAAGTCTGAAACTCAAATGTATGCCAATATTCCCTGACAGCAGTCCATGTGGACAAAGGCACAAATAATGGGGGGACAGAACACTAAAAATAGGGGCACCACTTAAATATTACCCTCACAAACCTAGAAAGTTAATAGGAAACAAGATATGTATTAGCATGAATCTCTGAATGATAGAAACCTGAAAGCCAAATGTATGCCATTATTTCCTAACTGCAGTCCTCAATGACTTGTCAGAACACCACAATACTCACTCTATAACATAATTATATAATAATAATATAATATATTTTTTTCTAGGATAAGGAATGTTTAAGCGGAGCTCAGCGTGTGTTAGTGATGGCCCTCCACTTACCACAGCTTAAAACAAACTATAGGAGATAAATGCAAATATACAGCAGAAATGGCCAAGCTAAGATTGTGTAATGGTTAAAGTCCTGGCTTTACATACAGATGTTCATGGTTCAAATACCAAGGCAGGCAAGTTATTTTTATATGGGAAAGCAGTGTTAAAAAATTATTTTATTAAACTTACATTATGCTGTAACTGTTTTTTGTCAACCAGGGTAGTGTAACTGGTATAAAATGGAAGTGTGGGTGCATATAACATGTGAATCCACAGTATAGTCACAACCCTTGCCAATGTAAGGAAAGCACATAGAGAGATGTCATGTAAAGTAAATCATATACATTTAATAAATTAAGTCAGTATTCTGATATATTTAATAAATGAAAAGTGAGCAATGGTTAGCAATGCTCAGCTATGCTCAGCAGGTGTTACCATTGCTAAGACATGAATGATAAGCAGCAAGTAGCTCAGCTAAGTGTATTTATGCAGAGTGCTCAACATCTTCTCCTTTAAGCAGTGTTAAAACCGGCTCAATGGGTTTGCACACTGCTTAGTGGAGCTTCACCTTTTCAAAATGGTTCAATGACAGCAAAGGGCTGGAATATTGCACTATTTAGATGGCACATGTGGGAATACAGCCATAATCTGTTATAGTCCATCTGTGCTGATACGATGGCTGGCGTAGAAGAGTGAGTGCACTTTCGGGTGCAATGCTGGAGCATTCAGAGGTCCAGAGTCATCGCTGGACTCAGTAAAAAAACACGAGGAGAGACTGCTGCAGGGCCAGTACCAGGGCTCCCAATACAAAGTGGAGGCCTGGGACTGTCTTGCATGTGACCTCACCAGTGCTACTGGCATCCCCAGGAATGGTAAGCAGGTACAGCACCACTATGCTGATCTAAAACATTGGAAGGGGCTGCTCTTGGACCAGTGGATCCAAGATGGATGGGAGCAGATTGCTCCAGTAGTGTGTAAGTATCACTATCAAGTAGTTCACAGCAAATACTAACCTGAGAATGTAATAGACAGGTATGCATAATGAGTGATTTTCTCCCCTACAGCTGCAGCCACCATGGCAGACTGCAGTGGCTGCACTGACAGGCTGGTGAGTACAAATCTATTTTGCAGTATATTGTTAAAATAGCTTAATAGGCATACATTGCTTACTGCTAGTAGGTATATTGTAACTGTGTGAACTGAATAAATAAAACAGTTTGACTGACGAATATTTAAGGACAATAAAGACCCTTAACAAAATAGTTGTTTTTATTCTGGTATGTTGTTGTAGACATATATGAAATGTATACAGGTTCTTCACAGCAAATATGGGTGTGACAGCATACATTAACTGAAGTTCATCTGTGAACAAGCTGTTAGGAGAAACTGTAGATGGTGTAGCTGTAAAACGAGATATAAATTAAATGTGAAATATATACTGCACTGAGCTCTGAATCCTGAAAAGTAATATGTAAAGTATCAAAGTGTGTTCCATGCAGCATTGCCTTGTGTTAACCTTTGCTTTCCAGGTTGTAGTAATCCAAAGGAGTAATGCACAGTACAATAACTATCTGTCATGCATGCATGACAGATTTACAAGTTCAGGCTGTCTAACCAAGAGACTATTAGGCAGAAATCAGTGAAACAAAAAACAGCAGTTCCCTAGTAGCTCAGTGTGATGTGAAATAGCTTAGTTGTTAATTTTGCACACCCAGATATGGTCTAAATCCAGGGAGTAGTACTAAGATATGTGCATATCTACACACAAGGAATCAGGAATAAATGTAAAAACAGTCAGGTAGTGTTAACAGATATTTTCCCCACAGGTTTTACAGGGAAGTAAATGTTGCCAGTAGCTGTATGAAGGGTATACTAATAAACTGTGTACAACTGTTCACTTGTCCCACCACATACCTGCAAATGACAGCAGGGTAAGTACCTACAATATGTACTCTTCCCGAATCATACCTCTCAACTGTGTAGATATTCACTGAATGTCCAGATATTTGTCTCAGATTTTTGGTCCATTTTACATAAAGTAGTGGTGTCATGGTGAATCAGTGGCAAACCATTATAGACTGAAGTTAGAAAATAATGATAGACATACAAATGTCAGATGTCATATCCATCAGAAAAGCCATGCAAATGCAAAACCTGTTATTTTATCAACTTTCTAAGTTTGTAAGATCAATATCTAAAAATTGTCCATAGTTATGAGCCTTTGTCCATCTCTTACATATGGCTTTGTTCAGATTTCATGATCTAAGAGGTTAAAAGGTATGTTCCTGATACATGTCTCTCAAGTGTCACTCTGTCACGGCTAGTGGTCACTACTGCAAATAATCCTGGACACAGATAGGAAAACAGTTGATGTATGCCAGTAGCACACTCACATAACAGCAGTTCAGGGTACCTCTCCTGTGCCAGATATGTAACCTTGACATGTACGAGTCTCCTCTAGCCAAGTAACTAGAGTTGTCACAGTTTGCCTCATACCATTTCAGGCTGACAATTTAACAATTTAACAGGTATGTTTGTACTACAGAAGCTGTGGACATAGGCAGATGTAAAGTGAGGGCAGACTCATAGAGTACTGAGCAGTGCTGCTGTGGAAAATAGAAGCATAAACAGTTGTTAATGGATTTTTTGTCTCCCCCCCACCCCTCATCTTAATCAATAATTGTTACTCATATATTATGGGTATGTTGTGCTCCAAACCTAATGTTGGGACTTGTGTTATATTATTGTTAATATGTTTGATTGCTTGCATGTTAACATACCTTGTTCAAATACCATTGTTGGGGTGGCCTGCTGTCATCAATGTTACTGGCATGGTGTTATGATGCATACTGTTGTTTCATTTATGCATGTGTTCTGTTTGCTATGCAACTATTTTAAATCTGTTTTATGGGTCTGAGTTTGGAGGGCATTTGCACCAGATTGAGAGCTGCCTGGTGTACCTCAAGGGGAAAGCCACCACTCCTGTCCAGCACCCAGAACAGCCACCTTTGGGGCCATGAAGGTGTAGTAGTGACTGCCCATGGGTGGAGATCTCAGTCCCACTGAAACCATATGGGACCCATGGGCTTCGGATTCCCAACCACCCTCCCCATCAAATGTGTTGACCCCTTTCATGTGTCATATACTGCCCCTCTCTGCTGTCTTGTCTGTCTTGTCTGTCTGCCTAGCCAACCTACCTCCCCAGACATACCTACAATCTTTCCCCCTCATCCCACTCTCACCTTAAAAAAAAGGGCATCTGTCCCAAAAAAAAAATCATCCCATACATAGCTGTCCATTTCACACACATGTCCACTGGACAAATGTAATCTGGTCCAGTTGGCTTGACAATGCATTCCTGTTGTTCTCACCCCTCCCTCTGGGGTTTGAGTGTCCAAGTTCACCTCCAAATCCTGTACAAATGCACAGCTTTTGCTGTATAAGAAATGGACAGCTATGGACATTTTCTACACCCATCCTGCACATCCCTAGCTATCTTTCATATTGTTTTTCCCTCTGCATGCCCCTTTTTCACCACTTTCCTATCACCCCTTTTTCTTTTCTTTTAAAGAAATCAGGGCAGGTTTAAGCGGGAGTAAGTGGGAGTTAACAGGTTTGTATGATGCTAAGTGAAGCCAACACAGATTAAGCATCTTTATGGTTAACCATGTGTTGGCAGCGCTTAGCGTCATGCAAACCCATGCAAATCCACTTTACACTGCTAAAAACTGCTTTAATCACTCTGTCTCCATCAATCATTGTTCTGCATAGCAACAAAATAACCAGCCTTGCCAAGTCTCAAACCCAGGGCCCTGTGCCACCGTAGTCAGAGCAATGTACTACTACACCATTTGAACCATATAGATTTCTGATACTTTTTCAAACATATCATGCAGTAGAGTCATTCAACAGTAGGGAAAGGATTCTGTAGAATCAGTCAGGTTTTGTATATGTACACATGTATATATGTAAGGAGATGCATATATATGGAAAAATATATACATAATATATATAGAGATATAAATATAAATTACACACACACACACACACACACACACACACATATATATATATATATATATATATATATATATATATATATATATATACTCATAACATGTAGTGGATTCATGCCTCAGAACCATACCTCTCAACCTCTTAGTGCAATGGGCCAAATTAGAAACATATTTTAAATATTGCTCTTATAAATATAGTATGTTGCTGGAGTAACAAGGTTTATTTCAGCATAGATGTTCTGAAAGATGTGAGTTCTGAAACTGGAATGCATGTCATAATTTACTGAAAGAAATCCTGTGATCACCACAGTGATTTACCAGAGAAATAAAAATAATTAATCTGTGGAACAGACCAGAAATATGAGCAATAAACCTGGACATTCTGAAACAATCCTGCCAGTCGAGAGGTACGGTCAGAACCCCTTAGTGCAATGAATCTGGACCAAGCCTGACAAAGTGAGGGGAGAAAGCCATGAAAATAGGGACATATCTGAAATACTGTATAAGATAAGCTGACACAGTTGCTGCAGTAACCCCCTCCTGTCTGTTCTAACATATATTGATTGAAATAGCACAAGTCCAACACTCAATTACTTCTCACTAGTTAGTGACTTAAATCTTCACATCATCCCAGTGATGTGTCAGAAATACACAACACTTATGGGGGCCAGACAACAGTGCATCCTACAAATATCTGGACATAACATCACATTAAGGAAACTACACTGAGTAGCTAAGCATGTCACCAAGCACCATCCAAACTACAGTCAGAGTGACACAACACTAATCCAAATAAGCTATGGGAAATTACACATGTATTTGCAAATATATCAGGCACTACAGGGATGTAACAGCACTGAAAAACAGACACCAGTGTAAAAGTGCTTTCCCACAACCAATTTCACCACAGTTACAGTGACATACTGGTAAGCCAAATGAACAGTAGAGTATAAGGACTGTGTGAACAAAAACATCATCATATTTTAACAACAAAATTGAAATATATCCAATTATTCCTACCACAAAGGAACACCAGTGAAAAACAGCTCTACTTTCCACCAAAATGGACTTTATTATACAAAATCTCTTTCTCTAGCACCTCGGCCAATGCCTTTACAGAGTAAAAAACTGTCTTCTAAAAGCACACATTATATACTCCAAACATACACCATTTCAATCAGTCAGTTATACAATTTAATAAAACAGCCCCAAGCTGTCAATAAAATAATTAATGTATAAAACTTTGCCAATTACATTCCTTATTAAGCCCTTTGGGCTGTAAAGTTTCATACTTCATAATAAGAATAGATTCCTTCTTTCTCAATACATATTTTAATAAATCCTCATTACCATACGGATGCTCTATTTGTTCTAAAACTGTAACTTTCATATCCTTTAAATCTCCCCCATGTATTAAATGAAAATGCTCCGCTATTGGACTCAACATTTTTTTATTTTTCACATCCCTAATGTGCTCTTTTATTCTTTCTGCCAAACTTCTTTTAGTTTCCCCTATATAACACCAAAAAAGAGGAGAATGAGCTGATAGAACAACAACAAAGTAATACCAAAACCAGCGCCAGGGAAAAGTAAAGCCAATAAATATCCAGTATTCAGCAATGAAAACGTGTTGTACTGAGAGAACTGTCTGCGTTAATAAAGGAGAGATTTTTTACATCAAGGAGTGCCTTTGTTCAAGGATTGACCTGGTATTTACTGGATATTTATTGGCTTTACTTTTCCCTGGCACTGGTTTCCCCTATATAACTTTTACCACATGAACATTTAATTAAATAAATTATACCCCTGCTCAAACAGGAGTAAATACTCAAAGTATTACATTTTCTTTCTACTATTTTTTCTGCCTCTTTTATTATATACTGGCAGACTGAACATTTACCACAAGGAAAAGTCCCCTTCTTGGCAACAGTGCTTCCAACCTTCTGTACTGGTCTTCTATATCTCCCTTTTACCAGAAAGTTTTTGAGACTACGTCCCCTTTGTTATGAAACACTAAGTTCCATACCAAACAATGACGGCACCTATCTATTTAACTATGTGTTAACAACATTTAAATAATAATTCATGACTACTAATTTACCTCCCTTATCCGAGGGCTTAAAAATCAAGTCCTGATTTCTACTCATTTGTTGTAATTTTATCCACTCTTCCCTTGTTAAATTATATTCTTTTTTCATTTTGGAAAATTCAATTAACTCTTTTTCAATTATTAGATTTAGAGCATTATTAAAACGCTGTATACAGACATTTTTATATGGTGGTACAAAAGTACTTTTTGTTCTTATTTTGCTCAAATCTAATAAGGTGTAAGCATTATTTTCTGTATCTGATTCACAAGAATAAAATTCCTCACTTGTTACTGAATCCATGTCATTGTCAAAAGACGTCTCTCGATCTACTATATTATAAAAATATTCTATTCTCCATTTCTTCCTGTCCTCTGCAGCTTGTTCTGTCACACCAACCACCTACATGTCCTCTCTCACCACATCCAGAAACCTTATCTTAGGCCTTCCTCTTTTCCTCTTATCTAGCAGCTTCATCCTTACTATTCTTTTCCCAATATACTCAGCATCCCTCTTCAGCACATGTCCAAACCAATGTAATCTCGTCTCTCTGGCTTTGTCTCCAAACCAGCCAACCTGGGCTGACCCTCTACTATACATATTCCTAATTCTGTCCACCCTTATCACAGCCAGTGCAAATCTTAATATCTTTAACTCTGTCACGTCCAGCTCTGACTCCTCCCTTTTTGTCAGTGCCACTGTCTCCAACCCATATAAGAAAGCTGGTCTCACTACCCTCTCGTAGAACTTCCCTTTCACTCTTAATGTTACTGTCATCTGTCACAAATAACTCCTGACACTCTTCTCCACCCTCTCCATCCTGCCTGCACTCTCTTCTTCACCTCTCCCCCACCCTTGTCATTACTCTGAACTGTTGATCCCATGTATTTAAATTCATTTACCTATGCAAACTCTACTCCCTGCATCCTCACCATTCCTGTATCCTCCCCTCAATTCACAAACATATATTCTGTCTTAGTCCTGCTGACCTTTATTCCTCCCCTCTCTAGAGCATATCTCCACCTCTCCAGGGTCTCATCAACCTGCTCACTACTCTCACTACGGATCACAATGCCATCTGCAAACATAAAGTCAGTCTTGTCTGTCAACCTGCCCACAACCACTGCAAATAAGACAAGGCTCAAAGCTAATCCCTGATGTAATCCCACCTCCACCTTAAACACATCCATCACTCCCACCGCCGAACTCACCACTGTCACACTATCCTTGTATGTATCCTGTACCACGCGTATATTTCTTTGCCACTCCTGACTTCCTCATTCAATACCACAACTCCTCTCCAGGCATCCTGTCATATGCTTTCTCTAAGTCCACAAAGACACAATGCAAATCCTTCTGACCCTCAAATTTTTGTGTAACTTAGGTATACAAAAAAACTTTGCTATTGTACTATCCTTCACAAACAATTTGTGTGTTATGCCCTTAGTCATGAAATAATGTAACCTTTCACCTTTCCTTAATAAATTTTGTAATTCCTTTTGTGCTTTAACTAAACATGTTCCATCTACAACACTATAAACTTCCTTATTATTTAAATGTTGTAAACACATATTTAAATAATCAGTAGAATTCATGACTACTAATTTACCTCCCTTATCCGAAGGCTTAAAAATCAAGTCCTGATTTCTACTCATTTGTTGTAATTTTATCCACTCTTCCCTTGTTAAATTATATTCTTTTTTCATTTTGGAAAATTCATTTAACTCTTTTTCTATTATTAGATTTAGAGCATTATTAAAACGCTGTATACAGACATTTTTATATGGTGGTACAAAAGTACTTTTTGTTCTTATTTTGCTCAAATCTAATAAGGTGTAAGCATTATTTTCTGTATCTGATTCACAAGAATAAAATTCCTCACTTGTTACTGAATCCATGCCATTGTCAAAAGACGTCTCTCGATCGACTATATTATAAAAATATTCTATTCTCCATTTCTTCCTGTCCTCTGCAGCTTGCTCTGTCACACCAACCACCTACATGTCCTCTCTCACCACATCCAGAAACCTTATCTTAGGCCTTCCTCTTTTCCTCTTATCTAGCAGCTTCATCCTTACTATTCTTTTCCCAATATACTCAGCATCCCTCTTCAGTACATGTCCAAACCAACGTAATCTCGTCTCTCTGGCTTTGTCTCCAAACCAGCCAACCTGGGCCGACCCTCTACTATACATATTCCTAATTCTGTCCACCCTCATCACAGCCAGTGCAAATCTTAATATCTTTAACTCTGTCACGTCCAGCTCTGACTCCTCCCTTTTTGTCAATGCCACTGTCTCCAACCCATATCTCACTACCCTCTCGTAGACCTTCCCTTTCACTCTTAATGTTACTGTCATCTGTCACAAATCACTCCTGACACTCTTCTCCACCCTCTCCATCCTGCCTGTACTCTCTTCTTCACCTCTCCCCCACCCTTGTCATTACTCTGAACTGTTGATCCCATGTATTTAAATTCATTTACCTTTGCAAACTCTACTCCCTGCATCCTCACCATTCCTGTATCCTCCCCTCAATTCACAAACATATATTCTGTCTTAGTCCTGCTGACCTTTATTCCTCCCCTCTCTAGAGCATATCTCCACCTCTCCAGGGTCTCATCAACCTGCTCACTACTCTCACTACAGATCACAATGTCATCTGCAAACATAAAGTCAATCTTGTCTGTCAACCTGCCCACAACCACTGCAAATAAGACAAGGCTCAAAGGTAATCCCTGATGTAATCCCACCTCCACCTTAAACACATCCATCACTCCCACCGCAGAACTCACCACTGTCACACTATCCTTGTACGTATCCTGTACCACTCATATATTTCTTTGCCACTCCTGACTTCCTCATTCAATACCACAACTCCTCTCTAGGCATCCTGTCATATGCTTTCTCTAAGTCCACAAAGACACAATGCAACTCCTTCTGACCCTCTCCGTACTTCTCCATCAACACTCTTAGAACAAACATTGCATCTGTAGTGCTCTTTCCTGGCATGAAACCATACTGCTGACCACTAATTATTACCTCCCTTCTTAACCTAGCTTCCACTACTCTTTCCCATAACTTCATGCTGTAACTGATCAGTGTTATCCCTCTGTAGTTACTACAGCTCTGCACATCACCCATATTCTTATAATCGGTACCCAAGCACTTTTTCTCCACTCCTCAGGCATCTATCACTTTCTAAGATGTAGTTAAACAATCTGGTTAAAAACTCCACTGTCATTTCTCCTAAACACAGCCATGCTTCCGCAGGTATATAATCTGGACTAAGAGCTTTTCCATTATTTATCCTCTTCATAGCTATCCTTACTTCCTCTTTGTTAATCCATTGCACTTCCTGTTTCACCATACCCATATCATCCAACCATCTCTCTCTTTTATTCTTCTCATTCATCAGCCCCACAAAGTACTCCTTCCATCTGCTCAACACACTCTCCTCTATTGTGAGTACATTTCTCTCATTATCCTTTATCACCCTTATCTGCTGCACATCTTTCCTAGCTCAGTCCCTCTGTCTAGCCAATCAGTACAGGTCCTTTTCTCCATATTTAGTTTCCAACCTTTCATACAGCTCTTCATATGCCTCATCCTTAGCCTTTGCCACCTCTCTCTTTGCCATGCACCTCATCTCCTTATACTCCTGTCTACTTTCTTCATCTCTCTGACAATCCCACTTCTTTTCCAACCTCTTTCTCTGTATACTCTCCTGTACTTCCTCATTCCACTGCCAGGTCTCCTTGTCATCCTTCCTCTGTCCAGATGTCACAGCAAGCACCTTTCTAGTCATCTCCCTTACTAGCTCTGCTGTAGTTACCCAGATATTCGGTAACTCTTCACTTCCGCTGAGTGTCTGTCTTAACTATTCCCTGAACTCAACCTCACAATCACCCTTTTTCAGTTTCCAACATTTGATCCTTGGTGCTGCCCTGACACTCCTCCTCCTCTTCTTGATCATCAATATCATCCCATAGACCAACATTCTATGCTGCCTCACTACACTTTCCCCTGTCACCACTTTACAATCTCCAATCACCTTCAATCTGGCCCTCCTGCATAGGATATAATCCACCTGTGTGCATTTTCTTCCACTCTTGTATGTCACCCTATGCTCCTCCATCTTGTTAAAATGCATATTCATCACAGCCATGTTCATCCTTTTTGCAAAATCCACCACCATCTCACCTTCCGCATTCCTTTGCCTAACACCATACCTACCCATCACTTCTGCATCCCATCTGTTCTCTTCACCAACATGCCCATTGAAATCTGCTCCAATCATCACTCTTTCACCCTTGGGTACAGTCATCACCACTTCATCCAACTCACTCCAAACTTTTTCTTTCTCATCCATCTCACATCCAACTTGCGGAGCATATGCACTAACAACATTCATCATTACACCATCAATTTCCAGCTTCATAAACATCACTCTATCCAACACTCTTCACCTCCAAAAACACTCATGGCATACTGTTCCTTCAGGATAACCCCTACACCATTTCTCCCCCCATCCACACCAAGATAGAACAATTTGGACCCACCCCTGATACACCTAGCCTTACCCCCCTTCCATCTGGTCTCTTGCACACACAGTATATCAACCTTCCTTCTGTCCATCATATTAGCTAGTTCTGTCCCCATACCAGTCATACTGCCAACATTAAAAGTTTCTACCCTCACTACCACACTCCTAGCCTTTCTCCTCTCTTCCTGCCATATGAGTGTCAGACATCTTCCAGGGTATGTCTGTGAATGCAAAGGCTACTGTGATATCAAATGACTTAAGTGTATTACAGCAATACTGGAAACAACTAGCAAACCAGAAAGAGGAACAAATAAATGCATACTACAAACTACACATAAAGCAGTAGTATTTATAGAAAACCAATTAACAAATTAATTATATAATTAAATAATTATTTAAAAATACAAGGTCATGATACATAGTGAACAAAAACATTTAAACCATATAACTGCATACAAATGTTTCCATTCAAATTAACTTCTAGATTTAACCTCTTAGGGACTATTGAACCAAACCTTAAAGTAAATCTACTTTCCATAGCCAATAATTTGTGTACAATATCACCTCCCCCTTAATGCCTAGGTTTAGCCAACACAAAGAAAAAAGAGAATCCTCATGTCCACCATGAACTTTATAAAACTTTTGTAAGTACTGACACAAAATGTAGACGTGCATCTTAATAATGGCACTGGTAACTTGAATGTTGTGAATTTAAGTGATTTTTGTGTTACACCTCTCATTTTAAGCATAAATATTACTGCTTTATATGTTTGAATTATTCCTCTGAAGGCACTTTAGCTGCTGTACCAGAACACATTTAAACCTTTTTGCAGTTCTACAGCTCCGTTTGTTTGTTGTGTTACAGCAATATTAATAAAGTGTCACTAATTTTGGCCCATCACCCCCCCTCCCCCATGTATGTGTAGCGTACTCCAGATGTCCTGCTCTAACAGTTTGAGGGAATGACTGAGCAGAAAGAGTGTAAATACAGTGTGCCATTATAACATAGAAAAGAAATGTATATCAGGTATTACCTGTGCACATGTATGTATTAGTAGGTGTACCTGGCTGCCTCATAACGACAGATATGGGATGGAAAACATTGGGTAAATAAGCTGTACATGTTGTACACATGTGTAATCCTAGATTCTGTGCATCCAACAGAGATAGATTTCTACAGCTACTGGCTGTTGCATTGCCCTGGCACAGGTTGAAATTGGAGAGTTGTCAACTGTGTTATGACCTTGTGTCCATGCCTACTACAAACAGCTATATGACCACCTACATAGCTGTATGGACTCAGCAATACCTTACTTGCAAAACCTGCCTCCACCATGGTAGACTAATCCCCTTTGCTGGACTGCAGCAATACACAAACCACATAATTGGTTGCTATTATGGCTGTCCAGGGCAGAGTAGGAGCAGGCACCAACTTGGCAGCATGTCAACCTTTGTCTGAATGAGCATATAAGGTCACAGGTGGATTACTTTAAGGCTAACTATGAGTACAAATTGGACACATCCACCAAGGGCAATCACAAGGCCGTCTTCACATATGTCTGCAATCTCAGAGGCAACAACCCAACCCACCCTGTAATAGTGGTAAATCACACTTCATACACAGACACCATAGCTATAGCCAACCTGCTGCACTCAGGTTTAGCGTAAACACCACCCCCTGGCTCACCATCAGTATAGGTGGATATGTACAGCACCTGCAACTCTCCCCTCATCATCAGAGAGCAGGTGCATACTGCCTAATCAAAGTCAACAAAAGCAGGTCTCCATGGGACCTGATAACATTCCTGTCTACATCCTACATGAACTCAGGCATATACTTCCAGCTCCATTACACACTATATGCAAGAAAAGCCTGAGCAACAGTGACATCCCATCTGCAAGGAAGATGGCCACTGTCATCCCTCTCCACAAACGTGAATAATGAATGGTGTTTTATGCAATGTACTGGCCCTCATTGGGGGGAACATGACACATCAGGACCAGGAGTGCAATGCAGGTTCATACTGTACTGACAGATGACAGGGGTATGATGTGGTTGTAAGTGGTGGCTAATAATAGGCAATGTTGATGTGCTGGCTCTGTCAACAGCTTTGGGCAATGTCCCAGGTCCTGTGATGTGTTTCCCTGTTTATATCTTCCAGGTGGCATGCAGCATCAGCCAGCATATACTGCAGAAGAGAATGCAGCCATCACCGATGCCATAATCCAGCATTATGGGGTGCCGTTCAGCTGTAACCAACAAAATATGTGGGAGAAGACTGCCCTGTGGAATTACCTTGTCCACAGAGTTAACACCTTGGGCCACCATGGCCACACATATGATCAGGTCAGGTATCAGGCAACTGACCTGATACGTTGTGCCCGGCAAAGGGCTGCTTCCATGGCCAGGGACCATACTGCTACAGGTGGGGGATTCAGCCACACAGACCCCACTTACAGCAACAGAGGAGATCCTTGCCAACCTTGGGACAGCCCCCATACAACAGCCAACACAAGAAATACAACTCGTGGAGGTGGGTGGCACCCAGGCAACAGGCAAGGAGCATCCGGGTAAGGCCACAGTGCACATCAATTTAATCATGTAGCAGTCATACTTTCTTCTGTAGAGTATCTAAGTATCTAGATGCATATTTCAGTTAAAACTGCATTTGTGGGTGGGGTTTAGTAATGCACACAAGTGCACATCTATGGTGAAGGACAGAAAATTGTGTACTATCAGAGCTTGTACTGTACATGTGCAGAAAAGTAGCATTCATCTTGTACCAATGCCAAATTTGAGTCTGCTGACAATACCTCTCCCCCAAAACTACATAGGTACCTCTGGTCTGGATGTGGGACAGCAGCCTGAAGATGGTAAGTATGGGATTTTCTTGTTGTGGCTCACCAGTACCCCAGGCATGTTAAGGTCATGCATGTGACCATGCACACAACTGTTACTCTCAGCCATTTTGTGATATCTGCATGCTCACTTGTGGTGGGTTTAACTGCATTACATCTCAGTGGTCATCACAGGGGATTATTTGCAGGAGATTTCACATATCTGTAGCATACCTCACAACCTGTCATTGCAAAACATCTGGACAAAGACTTGCAAAATGGGGGGACAAAGGCCCAAAACTAGGGACATATTTTATAAATAAGTGTTATACAGTGCATATAAAAGGTGTACACACACCTATTAGAATGCCAGGTATTTGTGATATACAAAAATGAGAGCACAATAAAACATTTCTGAACATTCCAACATTTCATGTGACCTATAACCTGTATAATTCAGTTGTAAAACAAACAAATCTGTTAGTGGAACAATTATGACGCATAAAAAATGTACAAGAAGCTAGATGCATATGTGTGCAGAGGCTGAAGCTAATACTGTGTTGAAGCAGCTTTCAATATAATTACAGCATTGCATCTTCTTGGGTACAAACCTGCCATCAATTACAGAGAATTTTTGATTAACAGCAAATAACGGTCAGCTGCCCTACCAGGATTATCCTATCATTTACTCAGGTGCCTGTTACAGCAACAACCATAGTTCACATACAGCTTTTGAAGCAACAACGGGATTTCATTTGTGAAAGGTTTCAGCCGAGAGAAGGGTACACACACATTTCCACAGCATTGCATATACCACAGAACACAGTGAAGACACTCATCAAATGGTGGTGAAAATATGGGTTAACAGTGACATTGCAAAGAACTGGGCATCCCTCCAAATATGTGGAACAGACAAGACCCAAACTGGTCAGGGAGGCTGCCATGAGACCTACAGCAACACTATAGGAGTTGCAGGAATCTCTGGCAAGTACCAATTGTGTAATACATGTGACAACAATCTCCCATATTCTGCACCTGTCTGGCCTATGGGGTAGGGTTGGAAGATGGAAGCATTTTCTCATGCAGAACAACATCCATGCCCGGCGAATTTTGCAGGAAAAATACGTCAGGTCTCCAAAAAGTATGTGGGGAAATGTGTTATGGTGTAATGAGACCAAGGTTGCACTTTTTGGACACAACACCAACACTGTGTATCACCAAAAGAACACCACCCCCATGGTGAAGCATGGTGATGGCAGTGCCTGCTTTGGGGTTGCTGTTCATAAGCTGGAAATGGGCTTTTAGCCAAAGTGGAGAGGATTAAGAACAGTTCCAAGTACCAGTCCCTTTTGGCCCAAAATCTTCATGTGTCTGGTAGAAAGCTGTGGATGGAGAGGAATTACACCTTTTCACAGGATAATGACCCAAACCATACATCAAAATCCAAAAAGAATGTCTTCACCAGAAGACAATCAACATTTTGGAATGACCCAGCCACAATCCACACCTACATCCAAAGAAAATCTGTGGGGTTCCTTGAAGTGGGCTGTGCAGAAGAGATGCCCTCACTATCTGACAGAGTTGGAGGACTTCTGCAAGGTGAGAGTGTATAAATATTGCTAAGTCGAGATTTGCCATGCTGATACACACCTTCCCAAGAGGACTGACTTCTGTTATGAAATCAAAATGTGCTTTAAGAAAGTATTAGTTTAAGGGTGTACACAGATATGCATCCAGCCTATTGTACATATTTCAACTTCTACATGTTACCCCTAACCAATGGGTTTGTTCTTGAATTGGATTGAACAGGTGACAGGTCACATTAAAGGTGGGAAATGTTATCACATGATTTCTGTGGTCTCATGCTATATATCACTCAAACCTGGCATGTTAACAGGGGTGTCTACACTTATAATATCCACTGTAAGCTTAGAAGGCTGTTAGTGAAACTTTTTCTGTTATAACATACATGTACTGCAGGTTTTGAAGTGTGAGTCTCAAAATATGTCTTTAATTCCAGACACCAGCCCTCATATCATCCCAGTAATATGTCAGACAAACACAGGATTTATGGCGAACAGGCCAGAAATATGAGCCCCACATGTAGACATTCAGCAACACTCTGCACAGTTGAAAGGTATGCTTTGTAGGAGTTGCCACTGTGCTATACAGGTGAACAGCAATTATGTGTACATGGGTGCAGTGTGTGCTACTTGAAGGCCCATCACCTACTAACACTACGTATCACAGAGGTGTATATAAGTAGTAACATTAAGTGGAAAGGGCTAAACTGCATGATGTTGAGGACCTGTCTAGGGTGTGCTGTGTAATGCCTGTCTGCCACCTCACCTGTATATGTTTGTGCGCGCGCGTGCGTGTGTGTGTGTGTGTGTGTGTGTGTGTGTGTGTGTGTGTGTGTGTGTGTGTGTGTGTGTGTGTGTGTGTGTAGACAAGCAAACGTTATAGTGCAGATGTTAATTTACATATGTTGTCTTCCCCCCACAGGTGGACATGATGGTCATGGTCCCTCCCACTCAGAATGTGATGTCATTGTCTCTGCAGACTCTGAGAATGCTGATGGTCATAGTCAGGCACAGGTGAGGATATCAGGGGCTGAATCTGTGCCATCTGTTGGCATCCCACAGTCATCCACAATGTCCCCGCACACAGTCACAATGCCCACAGATGCCCCATTCCCAGTAGCCACAAATGATGGACAGTTGGCAGGTGGTGACATGGAACAGGCTAGTGTGTTGACTATGGCAGGTGTGAATGTAGACACTGGCCATAGCCAGAATGCAGGCAAGGTCCCTGACAAGCGGATGGACAGGGAATCTTTCAGGAGGACTGCTGCTCATTAAGTTGCTGTTGCAAGTGCCACAGCAGGTGTCACCAGATGCATGTTTTGGGCTGTCATGGATGCACAGGCATATAGTGAATGCAACACCAGATAAATACTCAGGGTGTTGGATGCAACTCTTCCTGATTTAAGTGGCAATATACATGACCTTGTTGAGGCCACACACCAAAATGCTGAAGTCATGAATAGACGGTGGTGTGGGACCTTGGCAATCCTCGACATTGGCATGTCTGTGCTAGAGCATGTGGTGAGAAATGGGCATTGGCCATGTGTATGTAGTTCAGCAACAATATCAGTGGAGAGTCTATGGGGCCATGCACCTTCACACTCCCATAGTGGCAGTGATACCAACACTACTGAAGGGGGGGATGCTGTCCACATCACAACAGAGCAGGCCAGTGACACGTGGTACTGGCCAGTCCTGTTAAGGACATGGGTCCAGCAGACAGCAGTCACCAACAGGAAGCAGTACTGCATCTGGCCTTAGATCTGTTGGTGCCAGTGAGATTCCTGGCAGGACCAGTTCACATGTCCATTTCCGGAGATGGTGAACTGGACATGCTGCCATGTATGGTCCACAGCTATCCAACATATCCCTGTGTAGGGCAGCCACATGGACTGACTGTGTGCATACATACACATGTGCATCTGTATCACAGGTAAGTCACCTCCAGACTCACACAGCACCTCTGCACAGCCCATCTATAGGATACCCCTCCAAACACACACATATGATATCAACCATATGGCCCAGCCTAAGCCTCTGGCAAACCCACACCACAACCTGTGCATATGATGATACCTGTGCCACATCCCTGCCATCCATACCATTGATGCAGCATGCTAATATGAGTCTAATGCACAGGGTGAATATAGTTTAGTCTAGCTATGTAATACTGTGTAAGCTGCTGTCTGCTTGCATTTGTTATGGGTAAACATAAAGGTGTATGTACCTTATTAGCCATGATGCATTATTGCTGTTAGAACCACTGATGGAATGTAGTCTGACATGCTGTATTCCGTTTGTGTTCCAGGTGTCTGTGTGTCTGCAGCCTGTGGCCCTGCAGACATTACCAACATGGAGTATGGCAGAGTGAAACTACACCGACTGTTTCATAGACAAGATACAGCTTTATATGTATATTTACCAGATGTGTATGCATGCAACAGTATGTGAGGAACACTGTTGTCAGACATTGTGACTTTGCATACATACCCCTTGTCACAGACAAGTAGCCTTCACACATGTCACCTCAGTGTTGTGTAGTACCACAGGCTCATACATACAGAGCAGGTTACTGGAGTACTGTCAGTAGGCCTCTCACAAGCTTAGCCAGTAGACTGACCACAACAGATTCACCTGTCAGCACCTCTTTCCCCTGCCATTTCTTTCCCATACATTCAACCCTGATGCAGTTGGTGAGGGCATGCATGGTACTGTTGATGACATGTTTGTGGTATGTATTGCTGAGTTCACAGGGTGGAACAGGGAGACAAAATCGTATATCCTTTACATACACACAGTAAAGTCTGATACAGTGGATGAGCATACAATAACACAAAAAACGGATCTGATAACCACCAAGCAGTCCAACTGTCCAGCAGTAAAAGTAGATTTATTGATGTTCTTTAAGTGCGGTCTGTAACATAAACTTTTCTTCGGAGCACAAACTCCAACTTCTTCAGAAAATTTTCAAAAACAAAAATTCAGTTAGCACAGCTGTAAATAAACTTTCAGCTTAATTACCATCAATTAAATTCATTAAGTGTTCACAATTAGTTTAGTTCAAGAAGTGTTTAAGTTACCAAGTCAAAAATCACGCATTCACTATCATAAAATATATATACGTAAATATAACAGCACAAAGGAATCTAAAATGATACATATTTCAAAGTTGCAGTGCAATAAAAATGTCATTCAAAAGTACAATTTATAGTTTAAAATATATATATATATATATATATATATATATAAAACAAAGTTAATTCCCTATGTATAGTCAATAACAAATGCAAGTTAGAAATTAATGAAATGTATTAGTAAAACCTCAATGTGTTTACTTCAGCGCAAGTTTTAAATCAAATAATAATGAAAGTAGTGTTATTATTACTAATTTAGCAATCTTGGGAATATGTACATTTTTAAAAACGTAGGAAATATGTAAACACGCATCACTAAAAATACTGTTAGTTGTAATATCAAATTTCTCAAATGGTGTACCTAAAGTGTCCACAGTCCAATGTGGTTCCAAAGACTCTACACCATCACTGAAAACAAAGAAAGATTTTTAATATGAACATTTATGGCTAAAAATCTACAAGAATATATGTTTATAGGAGACAATGTCCACCCTAATAAAATACAAGTATGTATCTGTTTGTGCAGTAATGCACATACTAGTGTATAAATATTCAAGCATGCATACATAAAACAACTTTGCACATCTTGTCGCCAGCCAATGGCAAATAAATTAATGTGTGTGTGATGTATTCTGTTATCTTCTATCTAGAGAGACCTAGTTTTTAATACTATTGCCCACAACTAAATTTAAAAATATCTTAGATAATATTTTCTGATAAATTTAGTTATTATTGTCATTGTAAATACTCTTACTATTATCTCTCAAGGTTCTTAAGTCTAAGAATACACTTAATTGATGTCATTTCGTTAATGCCTGGGTACTGGCTAGCATTAGTTCTCAATTGCCAGACAAGTTCTCTTCTTTCCAGTTTGAGTGACTTTGGTCCTCCTCTTTCATCTTTCGATATTTGGTCTATAGCTCGAAACAAAAATTAATGACCTTCATTCTCGTTGTGATGCCTGGCTAGGGCATTGTCTAATTTATTTTTATTTATACAATAAATATGTTCGTATATCCTTTCACCAAGTTTTCTGTCTGTTTTACCTATATAAAAAGCTGCGCATTGAGCGCACTTAGCTAGGTAAATCACTTGTTTACTTTGGCAGTTAAACTTGGCGTAGGATTGGTATGTAATATCCCTAATAGTAAAGTTATTTCCTTCATCTATGTATTTAAAATAAGTGCACATATTGCACTTATGCATACCTGCTTTGCTTGTAAAAACTTGTTTGTTTCCCTCTAAAATCCCTTTTAAATTAATGCCATGTTTAAATATTATTTTTGGTTTATCAGGGATTAGGGTTCTAAAGTGGCCATCATTAAGAAGTAGTTGCCAGTTTTTCGTCACAATATTCCTAATTGTGTAAGCATCTAAATTAAAAGTAAGAATTAAGCTACAGTAAAAGTTACAATAGGAATTTGGTTCCTTGTTGTTAAACTGGACATCAGTACAATCCTCCATTTCTTTGTGTTTCCCATTAAGTATGGGTAAATATATACCTATTTCTCTTTTAGATTTTACCTCATCAGAAATATCTTGGATGAATTCAGCAGGATAACCTCTCTGGAGGAAGAATTCGGTTAGAATAGAGCATTCTTCCAAGAACTCATCATCTCTAGAGGTCATTCTGGCTGCTCTCACCATTTGACCCTTTACTACAGATTTCTTCTGGCAAGTAGGGTGGCAACTCGAAAAATGTAAAAACATATTCGAGTAGGTGTCTTTTCTGTGGATCTTAGAACTTAAAAAGTTGGTACTGTTATTGAAAGAGGTAATTAGGTCTTCTACTTGGTTCTCCGAACCTTCAAATAGGATGAAAATATTGTCCAGGAACCTAGTATAGAAAATAATGTTTTCTTTAAACTGGTTATTAGTAAGGACAAAGGATTTCTCCCAAAAAGCCATCACTAAGTTAGCTAGACTAGCTCCACACGGGGAACCCATGGCCACTCCAACTATTTGGTGGAAGATGTCTTTATTGACCTTTATAAAGTTGTATGATAAAACTGTATCAATGAGTTCTTCCACTAACTTGATCTCATCGGTTGGGGCTCCTAATAGCCTTAACATTTGTCCTGTCCATTCAATTCCTACTTCGTGTGGAATGGAAGAATACAAGTCTTTTACATCTATTGTAATGAAGTAACTCTCAACTAAAAAGTTGAGGTTGTTAACTGATTCGAGAAAGGGCCAAGAGTCCTTACATATCTGGCCTTCTTTCTTAATATACTTTTGGAGAATTTTGTCTATCACTTTAGCATATGTGTAAGTAATACTGTTTCTACCATCGACTAAAGTTCTCATTGGTGGATCATTAATGTCTTTATGTACCTTAGGTACACCAAAGGCTACAGGGGTTCTAGGGGTGGGTTGTAGTAAATAATTATACATGTCCCTATCAATTCTTGCTTCAATAAACAATTCCTCAATTAGTGATTTCACTCTCCTTTGTGCCAAGTTCATCTCACTAATAGAAGCTTTTGAATAAGTGTCATCATCAAATATAGAATACATCCTAGTTTCATAGTCGGTAGTGGACATAATGACTACCCTCCCCACCCTTGTCGGGTTTCATAATTCTAATTGGGGCTTGTTTTAAAAGGTTTAAGATTTCTCTTTGTTCCCTACTTATGTTGTACCTATAATGTTGGTAATTTCTATTAGTCTCTTTCAAGTTCCTTAAATCCATTTCTGCAATTTTTTCAAATAATGCTAGTAATGGATGTAAGGGAGGATTATACACACTAGATATGTAAAAGTCAGATTTGGTATTAAGTTTGTTACCCATCAAGTTGACTAAATTTAATTTCCTAATAAAAAGTTTAAGGTCTATTAAAGTGTGGGCTACATCAAATTGAGTAGAAGGGATAAATGTGTAACATTTAGATAGTAAGTCCACTGTTTCTGTATCTATATGTAAATCAGTATAATTATATACTTTAAAATCTTGGCTAGAATTGAGTAAAATTTTAACCGTCGGGGACTCTTCAAGATGGTAATCACTATTAGTCCCAGACATTACCACTTCTTCCTCTTGTTCCTTGTCTGCCTGTTGTTCCTCATATTGTTCCGAGAGGCTTTGTTCTGAAAATTTCGGGATTGGGGAACAGGTGCGTTATTACTCTTGTTCACCCCTTCCCGGGTATTAGACACGTTAGCAGATTTTTGATTGTTTTTATTGTTGCTGTACTGTTGAGCTATCCTCTCACTCCTTCTGTTAACATGTGCCCCTTCATGTTCAAAATGAAATACTTCACAGTCATCAGGTTCTAATGTCTCTCCCTGAGGCAACTGGCATCTAACAGGAGTTTGCCAGTTCGTTGCTCGTTTTTTAGTTTGTTGTATACAATAACACAAACACAGCTGGCAAGAGACAGATTAGTAAACCTACATATCCACTTTAATGCTACATACACATGACATGCCCCACATAAATGAGTTCATATTAAAAACAGAAATGTTTACTTACCTGAACACCTAAACTCCGACACATATTCCGCGAACCACAAATACACCGAATGCCCTAAACCGCGAAATTCAAAAACTCGAAATGTCATACTTGTCCCATCCCACTACCCGCTACATGCTACCTACACAAACAAACTAAATAAACCACATACATACACTAATCAAAACCCTACTTCTAACTCTACACTAAATCTTGCATATACCATCATGTATGCACTTAACTTAACCCGCACCCTAACCCTAAGGTCCGTAACTATCGCACACTTACCTTAAAAAGCTATACCCAAACAAACTAAATAATACACATACATACACTTCATAAAACCCTACTTCTAACCCTACACTAAAGCTAACATACATTACTATTACACTTTCCTTAATCCGCATCCTAATATTAAGGTCTGTAACTGTCGCACACTTACCTTATGGAGCTATACCGCAGAAGGGCCAACACGGACAATTCAATGTTTCAGATTTCAGGCTTCAGGACGATCAATGTTTTCGCCGTTCGATGAAGACATGTCAGTGTTTAGGTGTTTGGGTAAGTAAAAATTCTTGTTTTTAATATGAACCCACATAAATTATATGTGTGGGACATAACCCACTACCTCCTTCAACACTTAATGTTGTGAATGCCTTCATGGATGGTGAGATAACCCACCAGAAATAGCACATGGAGTCATCTATTGCTCCTACATGCCTGGACAAGTGATAGAGTAACAGACATTGTATCAGCATGATGTTTCAGTCAGGTATAATATCTGATGCTGGCATGTGTGTCACTACACTTACTGTGACCTATATGGCAACAATATTACATACATGGCCATTGTTAGGGGACACAGACCACATATAGGTTGCAAACATGTTGATATTCCATAGACATGTACAGATGACTGGTATGGCATGTACAACAGTTTAAAATGCTGCATGTGAGGCAGATGCCATTAACATGTTATATAAAGTAATGCCATCTGCAGGTGGTAAACAGGAGTGGATGGTGTGAAGATTGGGTAGAGAAGGGTGAAGGCTGACAGCCTAGCCAGATAGAATTGTGTAGATAATTCTATCATTTGTAAATGTGAAATGTTGAACTTAAAACAATGTGGCAACACTGCCATCTGCTGTAAGGAAAACTAAGTCAAGCATTTCAAATCTTTTTTTCAAAATTAAAATAATTTCATCACTGCCTTTGATGTTTTACAAGTCGGCTCTAGTCCGGCTTGAGGAAGGCTTCCTGCATATTGTTTTAAGGCTAAAGTTAATGACCATAATTTACATGTTGAATGCCCTTTATTGCTCTTAGAGTAAAAGCATGTAAATGCAGTTAATGTGCAGCCTAGGAACTCCAGGAAGGGTGAAAAAGATGATGTAATGTTTATTAGAACAGTAGTTTCAATTTAAACAGTGAAAACCAGAGATTGTTAAGCATTTGGATCTTGGACATCCAACTCAGTACTGCCTGCTCTCTTAAGTAAGTTATCTTAGAAGTGTGTTTTCATGTAGAAATAGCTAGAACTATAAAGATTAGACTAAGTGTTTTTCTGTTATGTCAGAACTGTACTACTGAATTGTTTTAAGTTTCTCTGTGATCTCAAGCACTGTGGTGTAGTAGTATTGTCTTGTGTTTTTATTATTTATTATTAAATATGTTTAAACCCTTTTCAACTGTGTTTGGTTTATGTAGAGATAATTAAGCTCTAGAGTACTTTGCATCCTTAGAAGTGATCCTGTAATAAGCCCTTCCAATAAGCCTTAAGACTGTTTAGTCACACTTACCATTGGATAATAATATTGCACAGTAATAACTGGACACCCTTTTAAGGGCCTTTGGGTAGCTGATAAGTATTAGCTGGTGGTGGCAGGAATTACTACTGTATAGTCTGGGTATAGCGGCACAGCTGGAGAATCAGTGTCAGCCTTTCCCAGGAGTGTCTGTGAAGTTGTATAAATACTTATCTCTAAGTGTGTGTGTGTGTGTGTGTGTGTCAGCTAATTGGGCAGGGACAAGGAGCACTGGTTGGACAGAGAGGGTACTGGAAGTTTTAGCTTGCCAGCTAGGCTGAGATCTGGACCCTATAGCTGTGCCAGTGGAGAGTCTTATTGGGGACCTGGGGAGCAAGAGAGCTACCAACCCTGGAGTGACTGTTACCTTTGTGTGCTCGTAAGGGAAATTGCACTTTACTGTGTGTATTCGTTATCCTTTCCTCTCATATACGAAAACCTCTCTGGTGTTAGTGGTGAGGATTGAGGCTCCTTGATTGCTGGGCCAGGACATGGGTGTCAAAGATGGTACACACATCAAAATGGTATAACCCACACAGGATATGATTCTCACCCAAACACTCACATGCAGTTGCCAGTATTGCAATTAGAACCCTACCTACACAGTTATTTCTACTATAGTGTTAAACAGTTGTTAGATGCACCATGGAGCTTATATGATTTCACCTTATCCCAAGGTACTTCTATGTTGAATGACATCAGCTGACCTTGTAAAGTAGTGTAATGGGAAGTGTACAGGGTGGTACACAACTCAAAATAGTATAACCCACACATGATATGATTCTCAACCCAAACACACACAAACGCATAGTTGCCAGTATTGAGACTAGAACCCCTACCTTTCTAGTTATTTCTATTATATTGTTACGGAGCTATCAGATGTGCCATGCAGCTTATATGATTTGACCTTGTCCCCAAGGTACTTCTAAGGTGAATGACATCTGTAGGCCTTATAAAGTAGGATGATGGGAAGTGTAAAGGGTGGTACACAACTCAAAATGGTATAACCCACACATGATGATTATCACCCAAACACATACAGACTTACTTGTCAGTATTGAGATTAGAACCCCTGCCTATCTAGTTATTTGCACTATAGTGTTGCACAGTTATTGCATGCACTGCAGAGCTTACTGGGATGACACCTGGCCAAAGGTGCTGATAAGGGGAATGGCATCAGCAGGACTGATAAAGTAGGGCACTGGGTAGGAAATTTATTAAAATGCTTATTCCTACAAACATACATATGTACACGCACACTTATACACCCACCCACACATTTGCTGGATCTGAGAGTAGAACCCCTGCCTATCTAGTTATTTGTATTATAGTATTACGGAGTTATCACAATGCACTACAGAGCTTACTGGGCTGACAACTGGCCAAAGGTGCTGATAAGAGGGATGACCTCAGCAGGACTGATAAAGTGGGGCACTGGGAAGTGTTGTGGGTGGGAATGGCCTAAAACTGTTTCACCTACAGACAAACACACGCTCCTTCACACACAGCTATCTCACACACACACACACGCACATGCACACACATGTGCACATACAGGCAGGTGATGTGATATTATAACCCCATCCTCAATACTATTACATAATGGTGTTCACCTTTTATGATGGCATGTGCAACTGTTTACAACTGGTATGCCACTGTTCACAGCAGGACATCACTGTATGCCATTCAGTGTATCCATGTTTGTGACTCACTACAGTGTTTGGCAATAGTATTAGTTAAAACGGATCTTTTTATATCCGATCAATGTTCTTTAATATGTTCACGTATTGATTTTGGCAGTTGCCATGCCTTTGGTTTTAGAGTTATAGATATATGTTTTACCAATATGAGAGGGGGTGATAAGAACAATGACCTTGAGATGAACGAATATAGTTGGATTATTACGTTACAGGCTGACTGCTTTCCTGGCATTAATTCTATCGTATCAATTAAACCTGTGTTGAAACACAAATGGTTATGTTCAAAATAATGTATTTTTAATGAAGTTTTTTGGAGTTACTTTGTTTCTTTAAAAAGAAGCTTCTTAGAGTTGCTTTGTTTCTTTAAAAATAAATGCTTTTATTAACTTGATTAACCTTGTTATTCGGTTGGCTGCTTATTATCATGTGATTGCTATTACTTATTTTAAATGACAGAATATTCTGATGTAATTTTATCACACTGAAGATGGAATAATCCGAAAGTTTTGTGTAAAATTTTTGGATGTAATGCTGCCATTTTCTGCTTGTTTGTTCTTGGACTGTCATTGGTAACAGCAAGCTTGTTGCAGGCTTCTGTTTTTTCTTTGGTTTTGACCCCCATGATATCCCCAGTAGGTCTTTGGAAAGTACCTGTAGCTAGTATTCTTAGGGCTACACATACCTTGATATCCACTGGGATGGGTTCCCCTCTGTTGGCTCTGAGTCTCAGTTGAGGCTGGTGCAGCTCGACGATTTGCTGCAGTATGTCTCTGTCCACCCTGTAGTGCTCTATTATCTCCAGATTATGTAGCCCCTAGTAAGTTACCATTGGTTTGAACACTCTTCTCCTCCTCCTTGGTTTGTGGCAGTTGTCAGCATTATCCTCCTCACCACCCTCAGCTTCTAGCACATACTGATGGATCAAAGCAATGGCACCCCTAACATTTTTCCGGTTAAAATTCCCGCGCATGTGTGCAGCAATGGTGCAGAGTTTGTGGGAAAAAACAGACTGTCAGGTGTTTCCATAGTTTATACTGTTGTGCTGCAGATGCTGCCTGTATGATTGGCTGACTATGATGCATTCCACATGCTAGCTATGTAATTTGTACTTGATTGCCTTTATTCTGCTATTTCCCTTTTTTCTACCTTTTTTCCATTCCCATTTCCTCCCCTTTTAAGCCCCAAGACATGCCGCACAAACCTGGTGCCCAAATGTAAACAGTCCTGCTATTTCTATTTTTGTTGTTTTGTTTTTAACTTGGTGTGTGCCACACAAACCTGTTTAACTAATGGAAACACTGAGAAATGGCCTTTCCTGGACACGAACACGCTCTTCATTTCAAGGAATAAGTCAATACAGCCTCAGACACACCCCCTTGCTTAGCTGTGCTTAGCTAAGCTTATCTGTGAGCCGTGGAGCTCAAATGTGCTTACACCATCCATGACACACCCCCTTTTCATGCCTGCTACTCCTCCTGCTTACACAACCATGATATAGCACCTACATGGTTAGGTGCAGTTTGGCACTTAGAATATTTTTGTGATTCAGTAAATTTCCCCTCATTTGCATATCCCACTGCCTTAGTCCCTAGTTAATGTACTACACCAGAGCCTTTCCCCTTAGCAACCACTATTCCCTGCTATTGCTTTGATTCTGCATGCCATAGACTATAAGGGCAAAATGCAGATTTCACTTAAAATTGTGTTTTCACATTTTTTTTTATTTTCATCACAATCCTGTTTTGAAGTCACTGCCCTATGCTTAAATGGCCGAGATCAGCCAAAAAAAAATTATTTTTAGAAAAATGAAACATTTTTCCATGCCAATGGCCAAATATGGCCATTGGCATGCCTAAACATTATAATACATACTTTTATTTGAGCTGTCATGCCTCCATTTTAGCTTTTGCAGAAATGTAGTTGGCTAGTAGTCGAATACTTTTCTGCAACTAACACTCTTCTTGCACAGATGCCTGCCTGCTTGCTGAATTGCTAATTCACCTCATTTGCATGGTTTTCACCAGCAAATAAGGTAATTAGAATTATGCAGTGGTGTCCGTGCAGGAATAGTGTAGGCAGGCTCATGCACGTCAGAACAGTAGTTTACTGGATCGCTTGGCGGCCATATTCCATGCAGGAATGGCTACACTGTTTTTGCATGTAGATTTCACATTATTGAATGCCAGGGAATATGTAAAAAAGAAAAAAAAAATATTCACGGGCAGTACACTGAGTGACAACTATTAAAAACGTACCATTATCATAGGCTAAACATCTGGGAATTATGTCAGTAATTATTAAGTGTTTTACTAATTTTATATTATTATTATTATTATTATTATTAGTTTGCATCCATATGTTTATAAAGTAAATTAACAGAGTTTAAGTGCAGAATCTTGAATGAAGCAATCTTACAGTTTTACCAGCAATAAACAGAATTAAAAAAATGCAAGTTGTAGTGAATAAGCATTTGGGTCTTAAACAACAAATTCCTTAAAAATCTAATATATTAATAGTAGTAAAATAGTCCAGATCTGTTCACTGTTTTTTCCTGGAAAATGAAAAAAAATGTTTTTCCGGTCAAGAGTAATTTGTCTTCTAAGGATTAATGCTTACTGCTTTGCTTGTGGTGAAAGAAAGAGAAGATGAACATTGCCGATGGTCTCTGATATAAGGTAATGTGTCTGACTTTATGGGGGGGGGGGCGGTAAGGTTGCAGTGCTTGTGAGAAGCTCTTCAGGATCTTTGTGCAACTTAGCTTTCTGTTGCATTTAACTGCTGTACGTTCTTACCAGGTTATATGCTCAGAGAAGACAATAGCAAGTGTACTGAACCCATAAACATACTTCTCAGGGTGGGATTATTTCTACTCTTTTACTTCTGGTAAGAGAAGGTGCAAAGAGTGATTGCTTCCTGATTGGGTTGAGATCAGCACTATCTCTACTACCAGACAGACAGGAGATCCAGTAATCAACTCCAAGCCTTCTAAGAATTACTTCTCATTTTATTCCATATTAGTACCACCTAGAATTGTGGACTTATACTTTCCAACCGTATCTGTAGCAAGCCAGGTTGAAATGGGCATCCTGAGAACATGTTTTAATTGTTTCATGTTTACTGATAACCACCTATTACTTAAAGAAAATCTGACAGTGTGTGAGAGATTTAGTTATATAATGTTATTGTGTACAAAGCTCTCACAAAAACCCAGAACAGATTATCAGTACCACACAACACTGCTCATCTGCACTGCTCTCTGGTGTATGTGATTGGTTTAGAGCAATGCAGATTATCAGTACCACGCAACACTGCTCTAAACCAATCACATACACCACAGAGCAAACACATTGACCTATAAATGCTGAGGGTCTTAGAAGTAATCTACCTGAACCACAAAGACCTTCTAAATGTGCCTTAAAAAGTGAGTACCATCAGCAGCCTCCATACCTCTCAACCTTTTAGTGTAAGAAATCTGGACAAATCCTAAAATGATGGGAGGACAAAGGCCTCAAAACAGGAATATATTTGAAATATTGTTCTTATAAATGTAGATAGTTGTTATAATAACAATATTTGTATTAGTATGCATTTTTTCTAGGGGATATGATGTCTGAAGTTTAAATGTATGCTATCATTTATTGACTTTGATCTGCAGTGATTTGCCAGACAATCAAAACTTTTATGAAAAGCAAACCACAATATAAGACAAAAACTGGATATTATGTGAAAATTTGACAGTTGAGAGGTATGGCAACCTCAGAAACACTCAGCGTAGGCAGCAGCTACCATGAAACATACATTTAAGAGTCACACTGACACAGTTCAAAAGCCCATAAGGCAAAGCTCCACGCATCTAATATCCTAGACATAGATGATTCCATAGTAAAACACACTGATGCATCACTCTCCAGTATGTACAAGAAGAGGGTTACAGTCACTAACCTATCATGTGTCAGAATTTGATACATTATGCATGCACTCAGGTCTTAGCAACTTAAGTAAACAGATGGCACAGTCATAGTGCACATGAATGCAAATGACTTGAGACATACCTCCCTGACCTAGATAAAGAGAGACATGATGGAGCTTCTGGAACAGTTTTGGAATTAACAATAAGCCAAAACAATGAGACATACATTTCTGCTGGTACTAGCTGGCTTACATATGAATATGTTCTGCCTGCCAGTGCTTATAAGTATAGTGTTATTTTTATCCTACTTTAAAAACTTTGGGCTTTACCCCAAAATGCTTGCCACCTAACTTGACTGATCACATCTAAATATGGTGATATTAAATGTATTGAGGTAAAATGTGGCTTACCTGAATGTTTTATATGCAATTAGACTAGGTTGCATTTATCTCTGTGAGTCACAGTAATAATTAAAATACACCTTGGATAGCTGTGGATGAGCTGCACTGAGTGACACTGACACAAGCTGATATTGGGAGCATGTAAAAGTCTCTTATGCATCTCAAACATCCTTATGCATATAAAAGGAAAAGTGTAGTCAACAACATTTAGGCTGCAGAATTCTGAAGGCTAATCCAAGCCCATTGTGTATATTTTGACACACCGTATCATCTCATACCACTCAGTTGTTCTGGCTCTACAAAATAATAACTGACTTTAACTGTTATTTATAAACTGAAGGTAAAAAAATAATGCAATTATTACCTAAAGCACGACTTCAAAAGGCATGCTTCCATAACCGAGTAATGCATGCCTTTAATGTAAATTATACACATAGAAATTTATTTAACATTTGTTAACCGGGAAAGTCCGACTTGGAATGAAGCCAATTTTCAGCAGGGGACCAGGGAGAAACGCTCCAGATGTATGTCTTTGTAACATAGCAGGAAACCGGAGCACTTGAAGGAAACCCACACGAACGTAGGGAGGACATACAGACTTCACACAGAAGGCACCCCAGCTGAGAATCAAACCAGAGTACCTCTTGCTTTGAGGCGACAATGCAACTGCTGCACCACTGTGCCATCCATGCTGCCATCCAAGATGAAAACATTACTGAGCGGAAGCAATTATAGACATAAGCAAATGATAAAGTAATGCATTAATCACTAACTTTTATTTGACATAACATCAGCATGTATAAATAGTCCCTAAAAATCTCCATCTATGTGCAACGCAGTTTGGTTAACCAAACTTACCAAAAGTGACAGTACCATGCCTAATGACCGTACATATAAACAGGTTTGATTATGGTGATTTTACACCTTAGAGGTTTGGTATACACCCCCTGAACCACAGCCCTGTGGTTAAATTCCGCACTTTGGTTCTGGCACTTTAAATGATGGCAGCACCTGTGAAGGCCTGTGAGGTCTGATAAAGAATCAAAGAAAACGGGCTACCTCTTGCAGTAGAAAATGAAAAAGCAGCAGCCAGCACTGTGTGGAAAAAGGTTGACATCTGCAGGAATTGTGTGAGCACCTGTCATCCCTAATAAGGATCACCTGGATCACCTGCTCTGAGTCACAGTGTTAGCACAGGTATGATGAGGGGCTAAGGTGCAAGCCTGACCAGTTGGTCTAGTGGGTAGACCAGGTTAGGGCAAAATTGTCATAGTTCTACAGTAAGTATTTTTAACATTTTATTTGTTCATATTACATCAAATAGGTTGTAAAAATGCTACAGAAACATTGCATAAATGCAACTAAATTCAAGAAGAAATGTATGTGTGAAGACAATTAAACATAAACATATCTATAACCATAAATAAGGTATGCATATGTACAGAGATACATTTATGTATAAATACATGTGTGTTGGTATATATAGATATATATATACATACATATATATATACATATATATAGTGTTGTTTGTCTTTTCGGCTTTTCCCAGTTTGGGGTCGCCACAGTGGAACTCCCGTCTGCTAATGATTGGCAGTAGATTTTTATGGTGCCAAGTTGCCAGCCTGACACTCATCCTGCAGCGAAGGCACACCCATTCACACATGTCTTTCGAAGGCCACTCGACCATGGGGAGGACATGCAGACTCCACACAGTCCCACTGAGAATTGAACAGGAGAACCGCTTGCTGTGAGGCAATAATGCTACTGCTGTAGCATAGCCGCATGTATATACACACACACATATATATATATATATATATATATATATATATATATATATATATATATATATATATATATATACACACAGCTATGTGTGTGTGCATGCATGCATAAAAATGTAAATGTGCAGAAGTACACACACACACACACACACACACACACACACACACACACACACACACACACACACACGCAAACACACACACATACGTGTATATACACACACACACACACACACACATACAGATGGATAGATAGATATTAATTTACTTGCATTGCCACACTCACAGATACAAACCTTAAATATACTATAATTATTAGGTTAATAATTATTTGCATTACAAGCAGGAGCTTTTAAAAATACATTGATCTGTGTAGACAGACACCAAGCTGTTTTTCAGTATGGTAATTGTAATTGTATAAGAAAGTCATTCTTTTCAAACACTAATTGCACATACAAGGTGACTGACCAAAGGTAGCTACTACACCCTAAGCAGAGTAGAGACGGGGTGTTGAATTAGCAAATGAATGATGAGCATTGGGGTCAATGAAGAATGTACTGTTCAAGTTCTTATGTTCAGTGTGCAAAACGTGTGTTGCTTACAGCAGAATGCAGGTAAGGTATGTAAGGCATAGTCCAAAGCAAAAACTGCAATGCACAAGTATCTGCAAAGGTTGAAGAAAGTACCCATCTCCCAAACAGACAAGCTGTGGCCAGGCAATAATAATTAATAGCTTGAAGGAAGACTTGATACCTTTCTGCTTTAAAAGATAGTAGACAAATACACAGATGGTTTAAGTTCAACTTCATAAAGAAATTATGCATTTTGTTTACTAATAAATGTAAGCATGTATGAAAGATCTGAGCACACTTAAAATATAGGTAAGCTACCATGCCCCATTTTATGTCTTCTCCTAAAAAGAAGATTCACAATAATTCCTCCCAGCAGCATAGATGCCAGGCCAAACTGACTGGAATTGCTCATGAGTATGTAAACATGATTCCGAAATTAAAAAAAATTAAAAAAAAAAGTATCAGTCACTAAACCAATATGTTGAATTAGAAGAGATATCTTTAATTTAATTTTTAAGTACAAATCGATTTCATCAAGATATTTCAGAATAAGTGATGTTCTAACATGTGGTATTATTTCGTGTTACCCCAGCTTATTTCCTTATTACCAGTAGACTGGAAATGGAAAAATCATCACCATTTCAAATCCTTATACTGATTGTTAACAGCTTTCCAGTACCATTTCACAGAGCATTTTTTTTCTGAATAAAGATTAAATAAAAATACGTATGCACTATTAATAAAGTATGTATTGATGTATCAACAAATTATGAGCCAGTTTATTGTCTCCATATCTTTTTTTTCTATAGTTTTGTTAGATCAGGTTTTTTTCATTTTACAGACACACAGGCTAAAGAATAAAATAAGCTAGAAATGGTGTTTTATTTATGCATACATTTTAGAAAGCAGAAACAAAGAATCTTTCACTGGTCTTGCTGGCTAGGAAATGGTGTTTTATTTATACATACATTTTAGAAAGCGGAAACAAAGAATCTTCCACTGAATGTTGACCTTGCTGAAATAAAAGTTTGTCAAGGGAAGAGAGTACTTGTTATGTTCTTTTTTCAAGGAAAGAATCAAGAGATAATTTAAGCTAAAAAGAAGTCATAGTCTAAGGATCAAGGATTAGGGGGTGGATATAGTCAATATAGGAAAATTACTCAAAAGGAGAATATAATATACTGTGTGCAGGATAGCAGGCAGTTAATGTTAGTAAGAGTATTCGATCTGTTACATCAGAGAAGATGTCTGGAGAATGAGTACAGAAAACAGGTCATCTAGAGACAATGTCAGTTTACGTTGTTCAGGACAATCAGAATGATGTACAGCAACTTGAATTGTTTATCAGAACTGTTAATAGAGACAGTATTTTGGATTTTGTGAACATCTAATAAAACCTTATTAAATGAACTGCAGTGTTTGGAGAATTCATGATAAACAGTGCAAAAGACTTGGTTCATAAGGAAGAGACTGACCCCTGGATTCACAACGCTCCATGCAAGAATAAGGCTATTCTTGCACAGAGTGGTTCATGTCCATTTAGGATAGCAGTGCGCCTTGCATATGCATATGCATGAAGGCTTGCTGCTACCTAAACTAAACAGACACAAACCAGGAACAAGTGCTAGGGACATGTGTCAGCAGTGCCTGCACCTGAAGCATGCCCCCTTCACTCTGAAAGTGCTGTACAGCACTTTCTGACACAGATGACACAGATGAGGGTCAAACTATATAATATTAGAGCCTGGCTCTAATATTATATAGTAAATGAGTGTCCGCAGACGCTGAAATGTAAATAGCTAACATTTCAGTGTCCGCTGGCACTGAAAACAAAATAAAAAACACAAACATCCAGAAGGCAGCAGCCTTCAAGTGCACACCCCCAAATGCATGCACTCTTGCCCTACATGCATGGAAGCAGTAGGGCAAGAGGAATGGAATACAAATTAAAAAAATGTAATACTATTTTTTTTCATGAAATAATTCCGGTTTAAGTGCCACGCAGCTTGTTTGCGCAGCACGCCACTATGCTTAGCCTGGCTGAAATCCTGAAAATGATAGACAAGTGCTACTGTGATAGAAAATGTCATCAAGCTGCTATAGCATAGTGGTACTGTAGAACATGCATGGTCCAAATCCCCCTATGGCATATTATTTAATAAACTTTTACAGAATGTAAATGATAGATGTCAATCATATGGCTCACATATAGCACAGCAGAGGTGGGAATATGTAAAATACAAATGTAAAAAATAATTTATAAATCTAATGAAAAAATAGATTTAAGCAATGCTTTGCTAGTGTAAGCACTGCTTACCTGCTTTCATCTCTGCTGAGCTAGTGTAAGCATTGCTATGAGGATTTGCGCAGAGCTAAGCATAGTGCAGCATATTAAACCAGCCAGTCAAGAAAAAGAATGGGAAAACTGCCCTATTTAAACTGCACAGGTGGGAATACAGAGTAGGTGTGCACTTTTGAGCACAACATTGGGGCATCCAGGAGACCAGGGTCATGGTTGGGCTCCTAATTAAAAACCATGATGGCAGGCTGCTGTAGGGCCAGTACCAGGGCTCACAGTACAAAGTGGAAGCCTGGGATCAGCATGGACTTGATCTCACCAGTGTCACTGGCATACCCCGGAATGGTCAGCAGGTACGTCATCACCACAACAACCAGAAGTGGAGGAGGAATGCACTCTTGGAACAGTGGATCCAAGAAGACTGAGAGCAGGATGTCCCACTTGTTTGTAAGTATGCAGTCTTATATGTTGAGCAGGTACATCATCACCATAACAACCTGAAGCAGAGGATGGGTGCACTCTTGGACCAGTGGATCCAAGAAGCCCGAGCACAGGATGTCCCACCTGTCTGTAAGTATGCAGTCTTATGTATCTTTAAGTATCGCAAAAGTTAAACTTCTGACTGTGCAGGTGTGATTAATGTGTGATGTCTCCCTATACAGCTGCTGTGAAGAGGCCCCAGAATGTGCAGGCTCATGCATCGGCAGTATGGCGAGTAGAAAATACCCCCTACTCTTAGCAGTAAGAAATCAAAATTATAGTAATGGTAGTACTGCCCATATATATAATCGTGCTGTAAAAGTCAGGAATAAATGCCTGTGCCAGGCTGCCAGTGTTACAATGGAGTATTCCCATATGCTATGTAATACAGATATCAGTAGCAAACAAGGTACACTATGCAGTAGAGGAATATTAGAATATGTATGAGTGTGTCTGAGTGAACCTGACAAGAAAGTGCCACGTCAGGGCTATTGTAACAGTTGGAAATGAAAAGCATTCCCCTGTGCAGATCATGCAGGAATAGTAATTGTGACATTCTGAGTCGTACACAGATATGTATGTCAAATCTAATAAAGGTGATCCCAAACACTGGTGTGTGTCATCTCACTTGTGCCTGATAAATAGAAATGTGTATGTCCTGCAGTATGCATTAACTGAGGTGAACTGGTTTAGCACTGCTTGTCTGCATACTTTAGAATGGGCATGTCAAATAACTGGAAAAAAGCAACAGTACATATTCCCATCAGAATGTGTTTTACTTGTTTATCTGCCAGCATTGCCGTGTTAACCTTTCAATTTCAGTTGTATGTAGCTGTGAATGTACTGAGAAATGTATAAGGCTAACAGGTGCAGACCTAAAACCTACATTGTGTGCTCAGGAATCTAAATTGCAGTATATAGTTGTAAAACAGTCAAATGTGCAATCCAGCTAGTGTGCACATGTTTCACAAACAGTGACACCAATGTCTGTTGAGTGTGCATAATTTGTACTGAAAATGGGAGATAAATAATGCAACATGTCATAATAAAGGTATTGTGCACAAAAATATGTAATAGATAGAATTGTCACAATTAACACACAACACCTCCCCAGTAGCTCAGTCTGATAAGAACTAGGCTTGTAGTTTAATTTTGCTCACACAGCATGGTTCGAATCCAGGAACAGCCACTAACATCTCAGTCTGGTTCTACAGTTTTAAACTGCAATCTGAATAGAAAAATAATGTACTGCAACACATACACTTTCCATACAGGGTACAGAGGTAAAGAAATCTGAATAGAAATAGTAGTATGATGTGTATAATTATGAAAGGTGTACAATTACTCTGTTGATCAGCCTCAGTCCTACAAATAGTTGCAAGCTAGACATCCGCACTCTGCAGTCTGGCCCAGAAAAAACCCTCAAGTGTCATGCTGTCACGGATAGTTTCCCAGCTGACAAGAAACCTGCAAAAAGAGAATATCACAGTAGATGTATGTGAAAGACACAACACATACTCCATGGCCTGCAACTAATATTTGAATCTGAAATATGTGTAGAAACAGCAATGTAATGTGCACACAGTTCATCTGCACAGGCCCACAGGTAAAGAAATTGGTATAGAAACAGGTCTGATGTGCATAACTAAAATAATGGTACAATTGCTCTGTTGATATCCACAGCTGTTAGTGTGCTGTAGCAGCCCCATGGCCCAGAAAAAGTGTATGTGTGGTCAGACTGCAGAGTAGTGAATAGTAGTGTACTGACAAATATACATGATAGCAGTTGTCAATTGAATCTGTTCCCTTCCCCCACCACTCAAATGATCCAACCATCACACTGAAACCAACATAGGTATGTTCCTAAACAAACCTCTACTGTTGGGACCATCGTTCCATTTGGTTTATCATTGTTAAAACTGTGTGCATACTAATATTACCTGTTGAATAATCATCTTATTGCCTGCCTGACATACCACTAATTAGCATGCTGTTGCAACCCTGAATGCCATTCCATATATGCTTGGGTTCTGTTTGCTATGGCACTGTTTAATTGCACTGTTTTTGGTAAAGGGAATATCCATACGTGCTATTTTAACTAATGTTGCAATGTCTTGTGCATGACTAACCAATGTTCATTGTTACTTTCCACACCATAGCACATATGGGAAAGCAGATCCCAGTGGATCTGCCTTTCCCACCCCACCTGATG
>NC_056726.1:1915031401-1915039259 GCF_019279795.1 Protopterus annectens
TGCTACAACAGTGGTAGATACAACTATAACAGTGGCAACTGTTACAGATCTACACAATGGTATATCACAATACCACATTCCACAACCCTTACAACTTGTAATGTGGTCCTAATGTGAGCAATGAATGTGTAACATGGAATCCTATGTTAGGACAGCAAATATGGGGAATACATACCTTAACAAACACTGAAAGCATATGTGTGCATACACTCCAAATAACATATTGTGGAAGCAACTTTTGAGGTACTGACAGCATTCACTCTTCATGAATATGCACCTTCCAGCAAGTACAAGTCCTCAATGTCACACCAAGAAATGGTCTGCTGTCCAAGACATTTGTCCATCAAATGTACCCACTCACCTGCAACAGAGGCAGCCATGGCTTGCACACATCTTACAAGTCATGGAATGGATCCCAGACCTAACAGGTAGCATGCAGGAGTGGGACATGTAGCCTTAACTCACCATTTCATATACCATGGCAGACAGTGCAGACAGTCATGAATATGATGAGGATGTATGGGACAACATTAATGTAGAAAATAAATATATAGCCATCCAAGACAGATGACAACCCATGTTGCAAACTGGTCATTACTGGCTGTCTAGTAACATGCTGCAACATTGAGGGAATTGTAGGAATGTCTAGCAAGTACTGGCTGTGCAGTACCTGTGTTGACAATTGCCTGGAATCTGCATAAGTGTGACCCATGGGTTAGGATAATCAGATGGGACAGTTGTTCCACAGGAAACATCAGCCAGGGCTCTCTACAGGTAGCATATGCATAATATCAAACGTCCTCCAAAGGCATGTGTTGCAATGTGTAATGGTGTACCACGACCAAGTTGGAAACCTAGAGACAGTATCAATTGAGATACATGTGCTGCACAAGCAACACCTCACCCCACCTCAGGCCCACAATCCCCATCTGTACCTTGCTGGTGCCAGTGTACATCTGTATGTTTGCCATTCATTAGCAGGGACTAGGCTGGTACACATAATGTTCTGAATTTGAAACACTGCAAAATGACACTCATGTGTAGCCCATAGCTGTCAAGCAGCTGCAAAAAGGCTGAGGATGGGGAGGGGTGTCATCCCGAAACACAACACTGAGCTGAAAGCAGACATCCAAAGCTCAGTAAGAATGGCTGTATCTGCACATAGTCAAGGTCATGAATTGTGGCAGACATAACCCTGACTCCACAGCAATAGTGAAGGCACTGTGTGACCTCCAAGGGTTGTGTACATGAGTTGACCTTGCAATCTTGCAGAGTTGGGGGATATTTGTAGAGCAGAGTGACCAAATACTAGCAAATGCAGATGGTCCATGCTAGTATACCCCTTCCAGGAATAGTGACTGCTGTAGTACACTTAACAGTTGGTGCAACAAATCATCATGTAAAGGGTGTGAACACTTATACACCCACACATTGTATGCATTACAGTCAGCATCTGCACAACTAACACATTTGTTTCATACTCCATTTGATTGCACAGGTCATATGTCACATAACAGGTTTGTGTAATGTTAACATATGCAGTATTGTGGCCCCATGGCATATCAGGGAAGAGGGTGCCATGTCAATAAGGGTGGGTACACTCCTCATAGCTACAGTAAGGTTTGAAGGTTGTCAGTGTAATTGTATTTTTTTGGTCATACATGCATCGCTGATGATGAGATCTGCAAATCAGACATCAGGCATTCACTAATTACATCTGTCCACATATCATCCCAGGTATGTGTTGGACAAACACATAGGGGCTGTGAGTAGCACAGCAGACATAATTGACACACATATACACATTCAGCAATGGCATGTACACCTGTGAGGCACGGTGCACAGTACATGCCAGGGTGCTGAACAGTTGCACATCAATACTTTGTACATGGGTGCAGTGTGTTCCAGGAGAAGGAGCATCACCTACTAACACAACCATGCATCACAGAGATGTATAATGTTGGTAACAGGGATTGACTATAGCTGCAGTACATGCTAGTGAGTGCCATATGTCATGCATGTTGACAGATGGGTAAGGAGAGGTCTGTGTGTAATATCGTTGTGCAACCTCACCTGTGAGAGTGTGTGTGTGTTTGTGTGTGTGTGTGTGTGTGTGTGTGTGTGTGTGTGTGTGTGTGTGTGTGGTTGTGTGTGTATACAGTTAAGCAATGACGTTCAGGTCTTAAAGTGCATTTCTTGTTTTCCCCTCAGAGGTGGCGAGGTGGTTCAGTGTCCCTCCTGCAGGCAAACTGATGTTATTGTCCATACAGACACTGACAATGATGATAGTTGTGTTTAGACACAGGCAGGGTTGTCAGGGGATAAAGCTGTGCCATCATTTGACATCCGACTGTTATCCACCCCAGTCCTGCACGCAGTCACATTGCCTATACATACCCCATCACCAGTGACAATAGATGAGGAACAGTTGGCGGGTGGTGGCATGGGACAGAACAGTGTGGTGTTTATGGCATGTGTGTCTGGACACAGCAGCCATAGCTGGATGCCCGGCGAGGTACCACACAGGAAGATGTACAGGGGTGTTCGTAGGAGGGCTGCTGGTCATCATGCCCCTGGAAGAAGTGCCACATCTGGTGTCACCAGATGCATGTTTCAGGCCATCATGGAGGTGCAGGCACATATGGAACTATATACCAGACAGGGTCTGAGGCTGCACAGGGCTATTCATTCCGCTATTATTGACATCTGCGATATTGCAGGTGCCCACCGTTATTTTGCAGAGGTCCTGGATAGATGGTTGGGTGAGATGGTGGGAATCCTCGACCATGGAATGTCTGTTCTTGAGTATATGTTGGGAGTAGTGTGATGGCCACGTGGACGTAAGCCAGCAACACCAACAGCTGCAGGTCAACGTGGACGTGCAAGAAGTTAGAGCCACTCACGTAGTGGGAGTATGAGCCCCAGCACTGCAGGGAGGTGCTGTCCACATCACAACATAGCAGGCCACATGCACATGGCCCTGGCTGGTCCCAAGACCCAGACCCAGCGGACATATGTCATCATCAGGGGAGAGTACCATATTGTGACTTGTACCTGGTGGTGCCTGTGGACCCACTGCCAGGCACCGTTCTCATGTCCATGGCCAGAGACTGTGAAATGCACACTCTGCCAGGTACAGTCTGCATCTGTCCAACAAATCCCTGTATAGGGCAGCCATGTGGCAGAACTGTGTGCATGCATACACGCACACATCACCAACACAGCTAGGGCAGCCCCATACCTACACACACCACATCACTATAGCCCAATTAATAATGAAACCTCCTAACACACACACACATTATGTCAAATGAATGGCTCAGCCTAGGTCTCTGCCAAACCCACAATACACCCTGTAAATATGATGATACCAGTGCCACATCCCTGTCATCCATAACTTCAATGCAGGGACATGCTAATACAGTTCTGATGCACAGGGTGACTTAACTATGGTGAACCAATGTAATGCTGTGTAACCTATTTTCAGCACTAAAGTTTAATGCTTACATGTCAGGATGTGTAGCTGTCCAGCCATGATGCTTTATAGCTGTTATTAACACTGAGTGATTGTGGTCTCCATAATGTATTCCGTTTGTGTTGTAGGTTTCCATGTGTCAGCAAGATGTTGGTCTGTTGTTGTTTCCTACAAGGGGTATGGCACTGTGGTGACACCTTGACTGTGCCATATGCTGGGTACAGCTGAACACAAGTCACAGGTCTGTATAACAGTTACTGCATGTGCCACATGCCTGATAGGTCTGAGGGGTATATAGAGATGAGTGCATGGTGGCTGATGTCAGCAGCCCTTCTACAGTGGACAATGGTAAGTGTACTGGGTGGTACACACCACATGTTTGTGTATAATTCACACACACTCACACACACACACACACACACACACACACACACACACACACACACACACACACACACACAAACACACTCACACAGAGGCTTTGTTGTTGATGCAATATGCAGAGAATACTGTACACATGGATATATGTACTTTTGCAAGGAACCAATTTTAGCCTATGTAATTCCATCAAGACAGAATAGGCACAACAACACATTGGGAATCAGTCTGATAGTTTAATGTCATTGACGATGGTACTGACAGGGTATATGTCCCCTTCCCCAATGTAGTGCAATCCTCAACTTGGTAAACTTGGGTGTGCTGGTGTGGGTGGCACAGCCCTACCCTTTTGAGGGTGTGGGGCTTTGTAGAACTGCAGATAGTGTGACTGACAACTACTTAACCTGTTAACATGAAGTGTACAGTATTGCAGCCAACTAAGCAGGGAGATGCACTCAACAATAACCACAATGATGGTGACTGTGTCTACAAGATCCACACCTTGCTATATTTACCAAACTCAGTATCGCCGTACAGCTATATAGTGGGGAAGAGGGCATTTACACATCTACTACTAGATGTGATGGAATGAATTTCAACAGGATGATATCTGTGCAATGTTAGCATTTGCCAGTCAGCTCTTGGACAGATGACCTCCTGGGACATGTATATTCTGCAGACTGAGGTAGCTCCCTTCACATATACACACACACACACTCCTACTTGGCAACACTGGGACTAGAACCCCATACCTAGGGATGTAGTGCTATTAATGTGTATGGCCTTAATTGCACAGACCACACAGCTTTTAGGATGAGGTGTGTTCCAGGTTGCATGTTAAATGAAGAACATCACCAGGCCTTGTACAGTATGGTAATGGGGATGTACTGGTTGTTTATGAACAATACATAGTGTGACATATTGTCATATACACATTGACAAACATAACAGTCATACACACATCTGAGAGACCTGGGTTTATCAGTGTTAACTACCTTGTCAGCGTGTCCATTCTGTTACAGATAAGTTGCACACAACACATGCATCACTGGGCTGGATAGTGTTATCGGTTACCTGTTTGGTTGATGGTGACAATGGTCCCCATACAGTGGACCTTGGGACATGTGCTGGGGGTACCATGGAGTAAAGACAGTATACCCAGCATCCACAACCCACATTGGATATTGTACTCACAGAAACCCATGATAATACTCTGACATATCCACCATCACACATTGACCAGGACTGCAATACAACCCCTTGTCTATCTCAAGAGTGCTACTACAAATATACACACAGTATTCTACAGTTAATATCCACATGTCAGATCAATATTCAGTAGGAAATACTTAATAACACACAGCTCACACACCAAGAATATGAGACTGAGGACTCAAGAGTCCATTTTTGCATGCAGGGGTGTTTGGTTCTAGTACTACAATCTGCAATCTACTATTACTTGGAAAAGCACTGTCAACAGTAGTAATGTAATGATACACTACATGCCAGTGTGACTGCATATAACTTGGGATACTACCCATGTATGTAACACATTCAAATGGAAAAGAGTGTTGTACAAGCCATATATACTCAGGTGTCCCAGACAGTAGACTTACACCCCTTGCTTCTGTAATGACAGCACATAGATGCATGTTATGCACCTGGAATTAAATACACATTAAAAATGTCATTACCCTGCTAGTTTATCAGACTGGAATGTGATAAAGCTGCTCAAACCTGCCTTAACAAGTCTGTATCCAACAGCCCTTGTTCTGCCTAGCAACAAAATAAACAGCCCTTGCAGGTCTTGAACCCTGTATACTATAATGACAGGACTTCACCACTAAGCCATCACAGCTGTGAAGAAGTTTGATGTTTTTTCCAATATATCTGTCAGCACACATACTGAATAGCAGTGAACTGCTTTGACTTCTACAATTGTATAGTACTTGTTAGTGATATTACTGTTGAATCAAGTATGTTGTTGCATCTAAATATAAACATATCAGATAGATATGATGTGATACATCTGGGAAGGTATATGCAGCAGTCATGTTTACACATAAGGATATTGACATATATATACATATGTAGATATATGTATATATGTACATACACATATATATGTGTATATATATTTATATATATATATATATATGTATTGCTATACATCTGTATATTGCGTTATATATATGGACATATATATAGATCTATCTGTATGTATATATATATATATATATATATATATATATATATATATATATATATGGTTCTACCTCACATAAACGAAACACCACAACACCGACAACGCAATCACCGACACCACATAACCGACAGTACAAAAACACGAAATCCCACATGCCCGACAACGAAATAACCGACGGTACACAAACACGAAACCTCATACACTTCACACACCACAATCAACAACCAAAACACATTCCCCGTCCAAAAACCACATACACAACACAAGCACACCAAAATCCCTACAAACCCACACTAAACCACACATACACAACTACCTACAACCCTGACCCAAACCCTAACCCTAAGGTCCTACTACCGCACACTTACCTGACCCGGCCCTAACCCTAACTCACTTATCCCGCTAACCCAAACACAATCACTAAGACACTTACCTGACCCGGCTCCTAACCCTAACTCACTTAACCCACCCCTATCCCCACTTACCTTTCGCACCTAACGTCCGTCACTACCGCATACTTACACAGCCTTTTCCCATTTCGCATCCTCGGTGCTTTCATCCGTCGGGTCGGTCTTCTGCTTGTCGATCTTCTAGGTCCCGTCAGCCGGTCTTCTGCTGTCGATCTTCTGGGCTCGCGATTTCCCTGTCGATGTTCCGGCGTGTCGTTGAAGTGAGGTAGAACCATATATATATATATATATATATATATATATGGGTCCCCTTCTAATGGTCGACATTTCAAAATGTCGACCATTCATATGGCCGTGACCACATACGATCGATATTCGAAATGGCGACCATGGGGAACCGGCATCACGCTATAGTGCAGAATGGAAAGATTTCCTCTTCCGCACTGTAGTGTGATCTCAGAGTTGGTATATTAAAGTTACGGAGGGTGTGGGGGGCAGAGCCCCCCACAGGGGGTGCAGGGGGACAAAGCCCCCCAGCTAGCAGCATTAAGGTAAGTTTGTGTTTGTGTTTTGTGGTTTACAAGAATGGTCGAGATTTCAAATACCAATCATATGGTCTTGGCCATATGAAAGTCGACATTATGAAATTTCGGCCATATCAAGTAGACCCATATAGTTGTCGTATTGTATGAGGAAGTTGGGAGTGTCAAAGAAGTATGTAAGAGTGGTACAGGATATGTACGAGGGTAGTGTGACAACGGTGAGGTCTGCAGTGGGAGTGACGGATGCAAAAGGAAAAGCCACAGGAATAGGTGCCCCAATCGATATGAAACCGCTGTTGAGTACAAAAATGCTGCCGCTCTCCAAAAGAATCCAAGGCCCATAAACGTTCCAAAAACTTTTATTGAGAACCACAAACAAGTAAAAAACGTCGACCTAGGTTTCGTTCGATGTACGAACTTCATCAGAACACCACATACTGCATATAAATCCCTTATATATTATGCACAATGATACTTGATGAGCTTATTAACCAATGAAAGCGTGTAAACCATAAGACATTAATTAATTAATCAATTAAAAACAGCAAAACAAAAATGTTTGCCCTATGTTTTAACTAACAAAATAAATTAAATTAAATTAAATTAAATTGACCCCTCCTATTAATAAAAATGCATAGTAAATATAAACCCTAAAAGTTCTTCAAAAAATAAAAATAAAAATAAAAATAAATATAAATATAGATAGTCCCCGGGATTCATGAAGCTCGGCGCAAGGCCGGCGTAAGGCCTGCGCCGGCGGTGCATGGAATATCCGGCGCAGTAGCGCCATATACATATTAATGAGAGTGCACGGAATCACAAAGCATCACCAGAATGCGCAATATGA
>NC_056726.1:1915086498-1915151498 GCF_019279795.1 Protopterus annectens
GTATAATTGTAATTGTATATATTATTAGTATTATGATTGTAGGTTGTATTAAATGCATAATGGGAAAGTAAAAAATATATAATGAATATATGTGTATATGTAAATAGATATTAAAAAACTATTAACTATTATGAGATATGGCCAGGCACTACTAAATAAATAAATAATTAATATATAATTAATATACATTTGTATGAAATATATATAAAAAATATATGAAAAAATATATAAAATATATATATATGTATAAAAACCGTAATGTAATAATAGTATAATGATACCAAATAGGAATGGGGAACAACAAATAAAACCATGTTATAATATTCTAAGAATATATATATAGATATATATACTAAAACCCCTTAATATTGTTCAAACATAAAATAGGCTTAATGCTAGTATATTCATTCAATCCAGGGTGTTGATTGGCATTAAGTAATAACTGCATCCTCAATTCTGACAAATCTAAATTATATTTAGTTAATTTTCCTTGTAAATCCAAATTCTGGTGTATGACAACAAAAAAACTTAAAGGAATGATTTCCAAATTTATTAATATGTCTAGCAAGAGCATTCGTTAATTTATTATTTTTAATGTCCAATAAGTGTTCTTTAACTCTATCCCTTAGATGTCTACTAGTTTTGCCTACATAAAACCCCTCACACTGTTGACAAACAGCAATATAAACAACATTTTTTGTATAACAATTTATGTGCTGGCTAATCCTAATATTATATTTATTGACCATCACAACCGTGTCAATATTAATCATATGCTTGCACGTTGAACATCTACCACATTTGAAATTACCCACAGGTTTTTGTGAACTGTTGCGGGTATTAACATTCAAACTCTCAAATATGTCCTTAAAAGAGGTGTCCTTCCTAAAAACATGTTTAACATTCCCTACAAACATTTCACCAAGTAATTTGTCTGTACTTATAAGTTTCCAATTTTTGTTAATGATATCTATTATGCATGAAGAAATACCATTAAAAGTAGTAATGTACAAAGGAATGTTATTGCAAATGAATTTGCTCACATCTACAGCTTGACTTGAATGGCTTTCACTAGGAGTGACGGATGCATTTAAGTGGAGGTGGGATTACATCAAGGATCAGCTCTGAGCCCTTTCTTATTACAATGGTGATGGACAGGTTGATAGACGAGATCACACAGGAGTCCCCATGGACTATGATGTTTGCAGATGACATTGTGATCTGTAGTGAGAGTAGGGAACAGGAGGAGGAGACCCTGGAGAGGTGGGGATATGCTCTAGAGAGATGAGGAATGAAGGTAAGCAGGACTAAGACAGAATATATGTGTGTGAATGAGAGGGAGGATAGAGGAATGGTGAGGATGCAGGGAGTAGAAGTGGTGAAAGTGGATGAGTTTAAGTACTTGGGATCAACAGTTCAGAGTAATGGTGAGTGTAGAAGAGAGGTGAAGAAGAGAGTACAGACAGGATGGAGTGGGTGGAGAAGAGTGTCAGGAGTGATTTGTGACAGACGAGTACCAGTAAGAGTGAAAGCGAAGGTCTACAAGAGGGTAGTGAGACCAGCTATGTTATATGGGTTGGAGACAGTGGCATTGACAAAAAGGCAGGAGTCAGAGCTTGATGTGGCAGAGTTGAAGATGTTAAGATTTGCACTGGGTGTGACGAGGATGGGCAGGATTAGGAATAAGTATATTAGAGGGTCAGCTCAGGTTGGAAGGTTTGGAGAAAAAGCCAGAGAGGCAAGATTACGTTGGTTTGGATGTGCTGAGGAGTGATGCAGAGTATATTGAGAAAGAGATGCTAAGGGTGAAGCTGCCAGGTAACAGGAAAAGAGGGAGGCCTAAGATAAGGTTTATGGATGTGGTGAGAGAGGATATGCAGGTGGCTGGTGTGAGAGAGCAAGATGCAGAGGACAGGAAGAAATGGAAACAGTTGATCTGCTGTGGCGACCCCTAATGGGAGCAGCTGAAAGAAGAAGAAGAAGAAGAAGTTGATGATGCCCAGTATGAGAGTGTTATGTTGGACACTAATATTCTCCAGGGTGCTTAGGAACATGGAGTGTGAGTCTTGGGACATGGTTGGGGTCCTACAGCAGGCTACAACCTGAATCGCTGTCTTACCCAATGTTAGCTGCACCTGAAGTATCTCTGATGCATTATGTTGGGCTACCAGTCTGGAGGTGTGCACATCCTTTATGAAGATGGAAACACCACCACCTTTGGACCTTCGATCCAAGTTCTAGGGCCAAAAGGTGTGGAATGAGTTATAGCCTGGTAGTGCAGGGATGCTTTCTGCTGCTTGAACCAGGTCTCTGTTACAGCACAAATGTCGATGTTCTCCATTTTAAGGAGTGCTTCGAGTAAGTGCATTTTGAGATTTAAACTTCTAGCGTTGAGCAGCATGGCCCTCAGATTGCATTTGTTGTAGCTGTTACAGTGATAATTTGGTCTTTGGAACACTACCTAAAAACAGCACTATAGGGGTGGCAAGAGCCTTGGCCAATATCTGGAAGCCAAGGGGTGAGAGATGCAGGCCATCTCTGGCAAAGCAATGAGGTCTGTCAGTCATGTCATCCCAGTAAGACAGATACTGGATCCCCTTAGAATGACACCAGAACCTTAGCCAGTAGTTGAAATGAATCATGTTATTCAACATATTCTCTTTTTAAATATTATTGTTTTTTATAAACCAAACCAATAGCCTGTAACTTTCATGAAATGGTACTAACTCCATACTGAAAGTATACAAATAAAGACAAAAAACGAACAGAACATTTTAGGAACTAATAACAAATATCAAACAAACTCATTAAATGCTCATAAAACTTGTTATACAATATAGTCACATTTTAAATAGTATTTTTTATAAATAAAATTACTAGCCTTTAACTTTCCTCACAGAGTGCTAACTCCATAGTTTTCTTGTCCTGAATAATTTTTGTGCTTTCTTGGATATGTTGCTAACTGTGCACTTCTTAGTCTGCAATTTCTGTGGAGTACATTCATGTATATTATAGATAATTGTAACTGCATATATATGATAACTGTTCTACAAGTTTTATTATGAATGATTATAATCTTAACTGTGTTTGTAATGGTTACCTTTTTTTTTGTAATTATGTTTTGGAGTTTTTTCCCCGGGCCTCTGCTGAATAAGGGCTTTTGCTCAGTCAGTCAATCCTGGTTAACAAAGGTAAAATAAAATAAATAAATAAATAAATACATATTTATATATACATGCACAGGCACACACAGACACACACACACATGCACAATGAAAGAGATGAAAGCACTATACCCTTTTTATCATCATATTTTCTTCTCCCCCAAGGAGGGAGAACTCTTATCTCAAAAACATATGGTACTCAATGTTTTATTCTTTGAGGCACATATTTAATTTTTCTTGAATGCAATGCAGAGCTATAAAAACAGACTTTAAAACTTTTACACATTTTTTTAACCCAAAATCATTTGTCAGTATTAGAAGATGCTATATAGAAGGAATGTCTAACAGTAATGCAATAGCTTTTATACACAAGAAATAAAGAAAAATATAATTTACTTTTCTACCATTTGGAGACATTTACCATCTCAGAAATGGAGTAGTACTCTAATGCCATAACCACTTCTGGGAGTTCTTACTGGACTCAAACCTAAAGAAGAAAAATTATTGGATAAAAGTTTAAAGCATTTTGAATTTCAGCCAGTGACCCTCACTGAAACAATCTGAGAACCATCAGGAATGGTTTCATATGAAATGATGATACTCAAACTCAAGATAGTCTGTTGATAATCAAAATTCATTTTGGACTTGTGACTCCAATCTTTGTCTCAGAGTATGTTCTTTGAAGAAACTGGAACACTGATTTGTTTTGAACTTCATTATACTTGTCTTGGACCCTTGGGTATTGCTGTTTGGTATGTGACTTTACTTTCGAGTCTTCAGGAACAGCCTGTCTTGGTTTCACATTACATCTCACTATTGCACCATTGTCAGTTTGCTCCATTTTGGAGCAGAGGATGACATTTTTTTATGTATTGCAACACATGCCATCTCTTATTTTTTCTGATCCACATGTTTAAGATGCACCAGTTGGCAGTGTTGGTGGACAGGAACAGTTTGGATTAAATATTGTCTGTAATAAAAAAACTATTAGAAGAGTCTTTTATTGTCTGATCACTGCTCATAATGTAATCAAATGGAATTTTATTTTGTTCATGTTTGTATTCCAACGTATTATGCTGCTATTTATTTACATTCCAAGCATTATCTGTGCAGTACTTAATTCGGTAGCACTGTGCGGAATAGCACAGTAAAAAAAAATGTAAACTCTGGGAAGATCAGATTATCAAAAAAATCTTTTTAGCACTTGGGGCTATTCTGTAAGTAGCTCCATTATACTGTGAGTAGTGAGGACTTGATGTTGAATGTATGAAGTCATAACTCTCAGCAAATTGCTGGAACTCTGTAGCCGTGAACTACATACCATTGTCTCTAACCAGTTTTATGTGTGTGCCGTATCTAGTAAAGGTGGTATTAAATCTGGGATTGATTTGTTTGCTTGTTATGCCTGACACATGCGATAATCGTGAGAGTAATAATCCATTACTACAAGGTAGCTCTTTCCTTCTAATTTACACAAGTCAGCACCTATTTTTTGCAGAGGACAATGTGATAAAGAACTTGGCAGCAATTGTTTTTTATCCAATTGGGGGGTTTGTGCATGACAAAAAAATGCATTTTGACCAAAGATTAGTAATGCCCATGTTGCTTTTGAGACACCCTGTAGATGATTTGGCAGTTTCCTGATACATACTGAGTCCTTCATGAACATCATGTGTTTGCTTTAGCACTTCAACAAATTGTGAAAAGGGTACAACAATTTTGTTGTGGTACAGTAGCAAACCAATATATTCATGCAATTGTACTTTGGCAGTGTAGTGTTTATTTTATTTTATTTCATTTACACTTTTTTGACCAGGGTAGTCCTACCCAGCTGATGTTCCCTCTTCAGGGGGGACCATGTTTCTTTCTTTATTTCTGTGTCTGTTGGTTAGGCCATTCACTCCTTACATATTTGATAATTGCTTGAAACTCATTTGGTAACTTGTTTCATTCATTTTTAGCCATTTTAGTCACTGTTCAGTTAGCTATAATATTCCAGACCTATGTAGCAATGTTGATCAGACTGTATCTGGTTGTTTACTGTCTTTCTGTATAACTAATCAACAGATTTTCCATTCACATGGATTGCTATGGGATTGAAATGCCTCATGCTCATAAATAGCTTTTGTCTTCTGGGATGTGCCTTGTCCACCCTGTAGGAACTAGCAAGTGGAACCAACAAGTTTTAGTCAGTACTGAGTTTGAAACTCTTTAGCCCCAACAGGTATATTTGAGAAATTTTCACATGATCATAAACTTGCAAAGCACTCATTTTCAATTCAAAATATCTCTGTTCTTTGTCAGCACATCCTGGCAAAATAAACAACAGGTATCAGAACTGGTCTATTCCATCTGAAGTAAAGGAACATCAAGGCAACTAGCTTCTAGAATCAATGCTCATTGCTTTTGGTTTTGTAACATCATGGTAGAAAAAACACTGGAGAAAACCTTAGCATTTTTTTAACTTTGCTGAAATCCTGGGCTTGTGCATCCCCCTTAACCATGATACAACTTTCTTTAATAAAACTGTCAGTGGATCTACTGCCATAGACTGATCTTGTTTGGACTTGCCCAAGAAATGTATCATGCGTGGGGTCTCACATAGCTCAGTAACAGTTGTTGACATTCTTACCTCTGCTATTGCTTTGAACTTGCTTGCATCTGGTTTGAGTCCAATAGCACATATGCTGTGATGAAAATACACCCCCGGATTCAATACACTATGTGTAGGAATAGTGTTATTCCAACACGCAGTGAATGACGTTTGAGTCCGCATCCCCTCTCAGCAGCTCACCTTAATATTAATGAAGACATGCTACTGAGATGGATCTGCATACATGGATACTGAATCAGAGCAGGGGGACGTGTTGCAGTAGTGCTCGCAGACCTATAACATGCCCCCTGCACTGACAAAGTGCTGTATGGCATTTTGTAAAATCCTTTCAGTGTCCACGGACACTGAATGAAAATTTAGCATGGAATGCACTGCAGGGGGTGTGTAACAGGAACTGTAACATACGCCCTGCACTGTCAAAGTGCTGTACGGGACTTTAGAATCTTAACAGTGTCACGGACACTGAAAAGGAGATCTGTGAATGGAAGGCAATGCAGGGATGTGTATGACAGGAACTGTAATACACCCCCTGCATTGTCAAAGTGCTGTATGGCAATTTAGAATCTTAACAGTGTCCACGGACAATGAAAATGAGATCTGTGAATGGAATGCAATGCAAGGGGTGTGTGACAGAAACTGTAACACACCCCCTGCATTCTCAAAGTGCCATACTGCACTTTATAGTTAAATAGTGTCCTGGGACTCACACCTGTCAACCCCCTAGAACAAGAAATCTGACCAAAGCCTAGAAACAAAAGCAGGAGAAAGGGACAACAAAAGGGGAACATTTTGAATATTACAAACTTAGAAAGTTGATAGACTAACAGCTTTTGCATTAGATTGCCATGAAGAGTATGTGGCCTGCAACTGACATGTTGGTATGTAACTAGTGAGAAATATCTATTTAAAATACTTCCATTTATTTATTTAATTTAATTTATATGTGAAGTTTAAGCATAGATGAGTAGGATTGTGCACAGTGGCACTTTCCACAGTAGTGCTTAAACGTCTTGTAAGACCTGTATATAAATGTATAGATAAATTCCTAAATGTCACCTTAGCGTAGTGGTTAAAGTTTTGACTTTGTGTGCAGTAGTTTACGGTTTGAATACCAAGACAGACCATTCAGCTTTTACATGTTAAAGCATTGAGAAATGATTTTTTATTTATTTAATGATGTAGTAATTGATATGTGTTAACCAGGGTAGTATAGTTTGTCCACAATTGCAGTGTCTGTGGATATATGATGTGAAATCCCCCATGTAAACGCAAGTGTCCCATACAGTACAGTCAAACCCCAAAGTAATGTAATCAAAGCACACAGGGGGAGTTCATGTAAAGTAAGCCATATACACAGAATAATATAGCATTAATGAGTAATTAATGTCCAATATGTGACTATTCATTAAATGAAGAGTAAGCAATGCTTAGTAGTGCTTAGCACTGCTTAGCTGGTCTGAGCATTGCTTAGAAAGTATAATTCTAAGCACCATTCAGCTCAGCTAAGCCAATTTGCACACTGCTAAGCATCGCTTAGCATTTGCCACTTTAAGCACAGCTCAACTCAGCTGAGTGGGTTTGTGCATTGCTCAGCTTAGCTCAGCATTTTTGAAAATGGTCCAATGATGGCAAAGAGTGGGAATATGTCCTTATTTAAATCTCACAGGTGGGAATACAGGCAGAAACTGTTGTAGTTTGATCACTGCAGGAGCTATGCCTGGAGTTAGAAAGGGAGCGTGCTTTCGGGAGCAGCGCTAGGGCATTTTGGAGTCCAGGGTCATGGCTGAGCTCCTTGTGCAACACCATGATGACAGACTGCTGCAGGACCAGTAATAGGGCTTCCAATACACATGTGAGGCCTGGGACCATCTGGCATGTGACCCCACTATTGCTACCGGAATCCCCCAAACTGGTGAGCAGGTACAACATTACTATGCCAACCTAAAGCAGAGGAAGAGAGAGCTCTTGGCCCAATGGATCCAAGATACTTGAGACAGCAATGCCCCAGTAGTTTGTAAGTATTTCACCCATAGCTGTACCACATTCTAGCCTGAGTATGTGATAGACAGATATGCATAATGGTTGTTGTGTTCCCTACAGCTGCAGAGGTGACAGCTAACAAACTGGACGCCCATGTGGACAGAATGGCAAGGCTGTGCTGAGAGTCTGGTGAGTACAGATCTATCTTTCAGTATATAGTGCAATAAATAAGAAGGAGTACATTGTTTGCTGCCAGTAGGTATAGTGTGTTCTGAGTGCACTGAATAAATAGTTTGTCAGACCAGTATTGATCTATAGGATATGAAGTTCTACTGAATGTAGAATCTGAACTATAATAAAGCACTGTGTCATGTTACTCAAATAAAGATTTATACCACAAACTGTTGTGTTTACTCTGGTATGTTTTTGAAGAAATAGAATGTATACAGGTGCTTCGCAGCAAATATGGCTTTGACAGCATGCAATGTCTGAGGTTGTTCTGATAACCAGTTGTTATGAAAAACTGTAGATTGTGGAGCTGTAAAACAAGATATAAATATGCCCTGCATCTGAACCTTGAATAGTAATGTGTAATATATTTTAGTGTCTCCCCTGCAGCATTGCCTTGTGTTAACCTTTGCATTCTGGATCTTATTATTTCAAAGGATTAATAGACAGTACACTAAATATTTGTCATGCATGAATCTCAGGCATGTATGTTCAACTGTCACCTCAGCCTTTGGTGACACTACACTTAGGTTACAAGGTCAGACTGTCTACTCAAGGCAGTATTAAGCAGAAGTCAGTCGAGCAAGAGAAGGATTTTCCTAATAGCTCAGCATGGTGACAAATAGCTCAGTCATTCATTTTTGCACAGTGAGACCATGGTTTGAATCCAGGGAGTGGTACTAAGTTGTGTGAATATTTACACTCAATCTTGAATATTTGAAGAAGCAGTCAGGTAGTGTTAACAGATATGTTCTCCACAGGTCTTTTAGGTAAAGAAATGTCTGTAGTAGCTGTATGAAGAGTATAATAATAAATCATGTACAACTGTTCTACTGTCCAACACCATGCCTGCAAATGACAGCAGGATAGGTACATACACTATGCAGTCTTTCCGGTACATGTCTATCAAGTGTCAAGCTGTCACAGCTAGTGGTAACTGCTGCCAATAACCTTGGACACATATATGAATCCAGGTGAAGTATGCCAGTAGCACACTCACGCAAGATCATTGCAGGGTACACCTTCTTAATCATATATGTAAACCTGACATGTACAAGCCCCTCTGGTCATGTACACAGAGTTGTCACAGTTTGACCCATACCATTCCAGTTTGACAGTTTAACAGTTATGTATGTGCTACAGAAGCTATGGGCCAGAGGTAGATGTAAAGTGAGGGCAGACATGTACAGTACTGAGCAGTACTGTTGGGAAGCAGAATAGAAGGCTATACAGTTGTTAATGGACTTTTTTCTCTCCCCCACCCCTTACCTGCATCAATAATTATTATTCATATACTATGGGCATGTTGTTCTCAAAACCTAATGTTGGGACTTGTGTTCTATTATTGTTCACATGTTTAATTGGTTACATATTAACATACCTTGTTCAAATACAATTGTTGGTGGCCTGTTGTCATAAATGTAACTGGCACGCTGTTACAATGGTGACTGTTATTCCATTTATGCATGTGTTCTGTTTGTGATTCAATTGTTTCACTTCTATTTTTCGATGGTTAATTGGAACACCCATGCATACTGTTATAACTAATCTTGAAATGTTTTGTTCATGACTAGCCAATACATTTTTAAAAACCTCAACACCATAGCGCATTTGGGAAGGCAGATCCCAGTGGATCTGCCTGTTCCACCTCATCTGGCTGCGGCACCAGGCCCCAACGTGTCTAGGACCCAACCTAGAATTGCCTCCTCCACTGGTCTTGCACCACCCTCAGGTGGAACTGCCTCAGGTGATGGGGCCCGCCCCCCAAGGCATGGGCATGGAGAGGAACCTGCCACCCTCAAGAAGTTTTAAGGTATGGTGGGTGGGGTCATTCAGACAGAGTTGGATGGATGCCTGAGCCAGATTGAGGGCAGACTGGTGCATCTTGAGGGGCACGCTGCCCCTGTTGTCCAGCCCCCCAGCACAGACACCCTTGGGGCTGTGAAGAGACAATGGTGACTGCCCATGGGTGTGGACCTCAGTCCCACTGTTTTCATCTGGGGCACATGGGCCTCTGATTCCCAACCACCCTCAGTGTCCTAGGTGTTTACCCCCCCCTCATGTGCCATACACCACCCATGTCTGCTGTCTTGTCTGTCTGAAAAAGCAACAACTCCTACACAACTCCCCTCCCCAAATGTACCTATAACCTTTCCCCAACATTACACTCTCACCTTAAAAAGGGGTGGCATCTGTTCCCCCAAAACACATTCCATACAAAGCTCTCCATTTTGCCCCCATGTACACTGACGTTAATTTACCCCTGAATTACTCAAGCAATGTATGTCACCCACACCCCTCCCTGTGTGATGTGAGTTACTAAATTCCAAATTGTCCACATCATTCACAGCTGTTGCTGCAGAAGGAATGGAGGGTTATGGTTCTTTCCTCCACCCATCCTGCACATTCCTCGCTGCCTTTCACATTGTTTTTGTCCCTGCTTGCCCCAATTTCACCACTCTCCTATCACCCTGTTTTACTTTTTTTTAATTAGCACAGGTTTAAGCAGAAATAAGTGGCACTAAACAAAGCCAAGCAGTATTAAGCACCTCTTGGCACTGCTTAGCATTGTGCAAACCCACGCAAACCCACTTAAAACTGCTTAAAACTGATTTAATCACTCTAACTCATTCAGCCTTTGTTCTGCCCAGCAACAAAATAACCAGCCCTGTCAGGTCTCAAACCTAGGACTGTGTACATTACAGTCAAAGAAATGTACTACTACACCACATAAGCACCATATAAGCTATGTGATTTACTCATGCATTTCTAAATATATCATGCATTATGGTCATTTAACATTAGGGAAAAAAAGTAATTACTGCCATGTCTTGAATTCAGGACCCTGTGCGCTGTAGTCACAGCAACATACTGCTACACCATCTCAGCTGTAAGATTGTATAATGCTTTTATAAATATATCATGTATTACGGTCATTTAACATTAGGGAAAGAAAGTCATCGCAACCAATTCTCCCACCTACAACCTTACACATTACAGTCAGAGCAACACACCACAAAGGCAAACCAGCTCTGGAGATTTAGTAATGCTTTTGTAAAGATATCATGCATTACAGTCATGTAACAGGACAGACATTAAGCACATGCAGATTATTGAACCTAGGACCTTCTGCGATACAGTCACAGCAACACACAAGTACACCAAACACCTGTAGGCAATCACTGATGCTGTTGGAAAGATATTAGGCACTACAGGGATGTGACTGCAGGGAAAGAAAAAAATACATCACTGTGAATGTTTGGACACAGAACCCTTGGAACTACAGTCAGAGGAACATATCAGTACACCAACTGACCTCTGGAGTATACCAGTTTTCACAAACATATCCTAACTGCCAGTTGCACATTACTCCAATATATAGGTGCCAAAATCACACTGTCCTTGGCCCTCTGACACAGATACTAAACCAGTATACAGACAAATAAATGTGGCTCGATGTATGGGAGGCCTACAATATCAGGTAGAGCAGACAACTGCACAGACTGCTGCTGAATATCCATAGTTGTGCTGCATATGTATGGAAGGGTTGTCATAACACCTACACTGTCTGCCTACATACTGGCAAGCCAGTGTGGATTGGTGTTATGAAACCATGATAGACAGCTCTGTGTCAACATCATACCCATCAGAACACACATGTCCATGCAAATCATCTGTTACACTCTGTATGCATGTACATATGTCTTACAAATACACATGCCAGATTAATGGTTTGCTAGCTCTATCTGTAACATTTATAGCATCTGGCAATATGTAGACACCCACAGTCCTGGCATGCACAACAGTCTGTGGCATGATAACTACAGGCATGTCAATACTACATAGGAATAATTGAGCTTTGTAATGTCCTGTGAAACTGGTTGCCCCTACCACAGTCAATGCCACCCACAGTAGCACTGTAAATCCGTACAGGATGGGACATATCTCACAACTATGAATATGTGTAGTTAATATTCCCTACCACTCTCTGGATGGCACTATTATGTAACATATGAACTGCAGCCACATGCCTCACCTGGACTGTTGTGGGTACCCTCAACCAGACCATGGTGGGACATAACAGATGTCACTGTACACTAAGTGACAGTAACAGCTTGCTCTACCCCAATGTCTTCACAATCCCTAGTCTAACTCCTGGCCAGAATGCAGCAACTGTGGCCTGCTACATATGCATCAGTATGTACAGCTGCCTGCTACAGACCTGACCTTCCTCACAAAAACCTACAGTAGGACATCCACCCAAAAGCCAGACATAAAGGTGTGGGAGGATGTTGAGGTTTTAAGGGACATGTGTCACAGAGTCTCCCCATACAAACATACACAGCTGATAGACAAGCATCAACTGGAACAACATGCACAGTCAGATAGAAAAGGATGTATCACAATCTCAACTGCCTGTCTCCTCACTCACCCCAACACATTTACAAAGTATGTGAAGAATAAAAATGGCTAGAGGTAAAAACAAGTTGCAGAAAATATATAAGGTAAAACAGAAAAACTGCACCAAGCTGACACACAAAAAACTACGTTTATTCAAACGAAAACAAAACAAAAAAGGAAAGGTAAGTGCTTTCACAACTGCTGTTGCTTCATCAGACACTACTATAAAATAACAAGCAGCTTAAATAGGTATATTCAATTAGCTGAAAAAAAAAACAGTCACATGATGCTATGCAAAGACAGATAAAAGGTATAGTGAACTGCAAATGATGAAAGAAATACATTACACTAAATAATCACTAAAACCTAATAATAAAACCACAAGCAAGTTAAAAGACAATATTATAAAAATATATAGCAATAAATGCATAAATATATATATATATAATGTTTAAGCCGTCTAGCTTTTAGAAAAGGTTTCAGGGAAGTAGTACATTAAGACCAGGGTATTTCTCTACATTAAGTCTAAGGATCCATTTTTGTTCATAGCTCTCTGTAGTATTCTCAATGTCCCCACCTCATATACTACTAGATATATTTTGAATAACAAAAAACCTAAAGGTATGGGAACTATCAGTATGCATTACATGATTAGCTACAGCATTAGTTTCCTTACAATTAGTAATATCTCTGATGTGTTCCAATATTCTGTCTTTCAACATCCCATTAGTTTTCCCTATATAATATACAGGACATTTTTGACAGAAAGAAAAGTACACTACATCTGTAGTCCTGCAATCTGAATACTGATGGCTAGAGATAGAAAATTTTCGAGTTGGGTGTGTATAAGTATTCTTACTAAATATGTATTTACAAGCAGTACATCTTCTGCAAGGAAATGTACCGATGCGTGTAGAGAAACTGAAAGTCCCAGAGACTTCCCTATTACATAAATGTTGCTTGAGAGATCTATTGTTCCTAAAGCAAAATAAAGGAACCTCACCAACTTTTTCAATTAGCCCTGGAACTTCTTGCAGCAAAAGCTGCATGTTATTTTATAGTAGTGTCTAATGAAGCAACAGCAGTTGTGAAAGCGCTTACCTTTCCTTTTTTTGTTTTGTTTTGGTTTGAATAAACATCGTTTTTTGTGTGTCATCTTGGTGCAGTTTTTCTGTTTTTGCCTTATATATCATCTGCACCTTGTTTTTACCTCTAGCCGTTTTTATTCTTCATATTGTTTATTTTTATTCTGTGAAGGGGCACACATCATAATATGGAGGATTTACCTAATGAGAATTCTTTGACTGGACCACATCTTCACTTTTTACGAATCCTGGATGTTCCTGTCAATCCATTACTTAATGCTGATCTTGGTACTAATACTGATGATGGTTTTGTTACTCAACAATGACTACCAGAATTTTTTCAGCTATACAGAGAATTGGAGAACTTGATGTACAAGTACAAAAGACTGCAGTGGCAGTGGTTGCACCTACAAGCCTCTCTTGAAGCTAAAATTGTTCCACAGGGTCTTAGGATTCTTAACATGCCTGCCTACGGAGATACGTACCCAGCACTGCTCTGTAAATGGCAAGAGCTTAACCTGCAATTTAGTTCAAGGTGCAGAATTCTTTTCACCAATAGAGGATGATCTGAAGTCTCAGATCATTGCTTTAGAGAAAAATATCTCTGACACTTTTTCTAATGATCTTACTTTGAACAACATGGAACAACTGCAGGATAGTATTGTCTGTTATGAAAAGAAACTCCAAAGTGTTAAGCTAACTAAGCTTATTAGAGACAAATTAGATTTTGTCAAAAATAATGTTTTTTCCTGGCCTAGAGAAGCAGTGACTACATCACCTCAGGAAAATGGTACTTCCAGCGTAAGATCTATAAGTGCTGCTCCACAAGAGCGCCCAACCCGTTTTGCCAGTCAATCCGGTTCTACTTCCGGTCTCTCTGAAGAGAGAGCTGGCGCTACATATGAATCAATGAGTATTGCAGCATCATTTTTAAATACTAACGCTTCTATTTCTCAGTTAGCTTGAACAATTCTCTACCAACCAGTGATAATTCTGGCAATGTTTCCAGGCTCACTTCTTTACAAGGTACTGATCATGCATTACCGTACATTGCCAGCGCCCCTCTCCAACAAGTTGTTCGGTCTCAGGGTCCAGCAGATGACAACAGTGTTTTTTTAGACAAAATGAAGAAAGGAGACTTTACATTGAAAGGCCCATTACCATACAAAGTGCGTCCAAGGAGCACTTCGTAATACAGAAGGGCACAAAAAAATCACTATTCAGAGGGAACTGTGCAACAGCCCAAAAGGAGAAGGACATAATTACAGGTTTGGTGATAAATATTTCATCCTTTACTTTCAGTGATGAACAGCTTAATCTTCTAAATAAGGGTCTGTCTTTCATCCCTGCCAAGAAAGCTGACCTGGCAGAGATGTTGAAAGACCTTAGATTACCGGGCAGGAATTTATCACTTAAATACTTGTTTGGTATGGACTCAGCGGGGTCTAATAATATGAATGAACGTTATAAGCAACCAAGTACTTTTGTCCCTGCAGTACCTGCAGGAGTACAGACATTTTTAGACATTTGTGAGATCGCTTTTAGAGACTTGAATATATCTACTAATAATAATTATTCATTCTGTAATTTGCCCAGTGATGAATATAGAGCTCTTCAAGAGCTAAACAGCTTGCAATCCTTGGAAATTAAACAGGCTGACAAGGGTGGGGGTATAGTTTTGTTGGACAGAGACCTTTATATTAGATGGAGAAATTGCTACATAACACACAGTCTTATCAATGTATTTCTAGAACAATAGTGAATGCAATCGTTGAGAAAGTATCTTTTTTAATTTTTGATCTTTTAATAACTAATTTGATTAATGAATCCTTGTTCAAATATTTTAATGTCTATAAACCAGTAGTCCCTAGGGTTTATGGCTTACCAAATGTTCATAAAGATTTGTTTGTTCCTCCCATGAGACCATTTGCTTCAGGCACTGGTTGGTTCACTGAACCCCTTTCTATTTTTGTAGAAGGGAATTTGCATGGTTTCTTGGAAGGCTGTCATACTTTACTACGAGAAACTAAGATGTTTTTAGAATGTCTACAACATAGGATGACTACTATCGAATGAGATGAAGAGTTTACTTTTGTTACAATGGACATAGAATCTTTATTTACAAGTATCCCCAATTCTTGGGGTGTGGACAGAGTCAGAGAGTTCCTTACTGTTAATAGATGCCTTACAAATACTAAAATTCAGTTGATTTGCAGCCTACTGGAAATTATATTCGAGAATAATATTATTGTTTTTCAAGACCATTTTTTTCTTCAGAAAGTTGGCGTAGCTATGGGCACTGCTTGTGCCAATAGCTACGCCAACCTAGCTTTGGTGTGCTGGGAGCAGCAGACTATTTTTTCTGTAGATAATCCTTTCCTTGGGCAAGTATTATGGTATGTTCGCTTTGTAGATGATGTTTTTATGTTGTGGAAGGGACATGGCTCTGATATTCCTAGATTTATTGATTATTTACATACCACAACTGAATTCCTGAGATTTACTTACCATAGCTCAAATACAGAAATCAATTTTCTTGATGTTACGGTCAGGAAGTCTGATTATAATCAATTGAGTATTAGTGTTTACCACAAACCTACAAGGAAAAATACATTTTTACATAAAACTAGTATGCATCCAAGGCATATCCCTAGGAATGTCTTGAAGGGACAAGTTTTTAAGACTCTGCGTCTCCACAACAGCGATGAAGAAGCAGAAATAGCTCTTGAAAGTATTAAGTCTGATTTTTTAGAAAGGGGATACTCATTATCTGAGATTAATAAAACAATATCTGAAGCATGGAAATTGAGGGACACTAGATGTAGACCCTATCTTAGAGAAAATATTAATAGCCGCACTTTAGATAATAGTTTGGCAGCTAAGAATGATTTCAGGGTTGTTTTTCAGTTTTCTAGTGATGTTAATCAGCATACGCAGATTATCATGAGACATTGGCATTTGCTACAAGAAGTTCCAGGGCTAATTGAAAAAGTTGGTGAGGTTCCTTTATTTTGCTTTAGGAACAATAGATCTCTCAAGCAACATTTATGTAATAGGGAAGTCTCTGAGATTTTCAGTTTCCCTACACGCATCGGTACATTTCCTTACAGAAGATGTACTGCTTGCAAATATATATTTAGTAAGAATACTTATACACACCCAACTCAAAAATGTTCTATCTCTAGCCATCAGTATTCAGATTGCAGGACTACAGATGTAGTGTACTTTTCTTTCTGTCAAAAATGTCCTGTATATTATATAGGGAAAACTAATAGGATGTTGAAAGACAAAATATTGGAACACCTCAGAGATATTACTAATTGTAAGGAAACTAATGCTTTAGCTAATCATGTAATGCATACTGATAGTTCCCATACCTTTAGGTTTTTTGTTATTCAAAATATACCTAGTAGCATATGAGGTTGGGACATTGAGAATACTAGAGAGAGCTATGAACAAAAATGGATCCTTAGACTTAATGCAGAGAAATACCCTGGTCTTAATGGTACTACTTCCCTGAAACCTTTTCTAAAAGCTAGACAGCTTAAACATTAACATTAAGTTTGCTTTTAGTTTGTATTTATTGCTATATATTTTTATAATATTGCCTTTTAACTTGTTTGTGGTCTTATTATTAGGTTTTAGTGATTATTTAGTGTAATGTATTTCTTTCCCCATTTGCAGTTCACTATACCTTTTATCTGTCTTTGCATAGCATCATGTGACTGTTTTTTATCAGCTAATTGAATGCACCTATTTAAGCTGCTTGTTATTTTATAGTAGTGTCTGATGAAACAACAACAGTTGTGAAAGTGCTTACCTTTCCTTTTTTGTTTTGTTTTCGTTTGAATAAACACCATTTTTGTGTGTCAATTTGGTGCAGTTTTTCTGTTTTTACATTTACAAAGTATACTGCTACACATTCTGAAAGTCTGTTAACAATGGCCAGATATACATACCTCTGAACTGCACAGATTTCCACTGATGTCCAGATTCTTGCCTCATATTTCCATTCCATTTTCTCATAAACGTGTGTGTTTCAGGCAAATCATTACCAAATCATTGAGGGTTGATTTCAAAACATAATGACAGGCATTTCAGTTGCAGACTTCATACCCTTCAGAATATTTATGCTAATGCAAAACCTGTTATTCTAGCAACACTCTATATTTGTAAGAGCAAATATTTCAAAAGTGTCCCTATTTTGTGGCCTTTGTCCCCCCCATTATTTATGGCTTTATAAAGAGTTCTTGCTCTAAGAGGTTGAGAGGTATGGCTATAGATGGTGGCCATACCTATGATCTCTGCATATGTCTGCAGATTGTCCTGATGTTTGGCACATAATTTCTTTCCATCTGTCACAAAAGTGTGGTTTTCTGGCCAATGTTTTGGATAACCATGACAGACTGAGATAGCAGATTAATGACAGATATTGTCATGTAACAACATGTACCCTTTGGAAAGTGCATTCAAATGCATGAGCTGTTCTGGTATCTACTTTCCATGTGTGTCACAGCAATATGTGAAGGTTGTGCTCAATGTTTGGTGTTTGCCCCAGTTTCTCATATGGCTTTAACCATATGTCTTTCTGTTAGTGGTTGGGAGGTATGTTGGCCATAACACAGGTAGACTACTGCAAGGGGATGTACAGTACATACATACACACACACACACACATACACACACACACACACACACACACACACACACACACACACACACACACACACACACACACACACACTCACTCACTCATGATCTGCCCTTGCTGATAGCAGAACATCTAGCTGCTTAGTTTTACAAACAATAGTGCTAGATACATGACACAAACACCACACAGCTACTGTAGTGTTGCAGTGTCTGCCAGTACTATTCAAGTCGGTGACAATTGCAGGAGTTGTTAGGATTGCCAATGGTGGGTTCACAGGCCCTTAACATGATAGAACCATCTGGACCATACACACACTGCTGCATGGGGACATGCATTGAAACACACATGCACACAAAGTTGACACTTTTTATATTAGATGACCTATCTATCTAGTTATGTACAATACACACTGATATGACTATTGCATGCTACACAGTGCCTTTGTGTTAGAAAATGTGTAATTGTGCTTGTAAGGTGGATGAATTCTGTAGGGACTGTGACTAGGTTGGCAATGGGGGAGTTAGCAGGGTGGAAGACACACAAAAACTGGTATAACCATCACATACACACAGGAAAGACAGCCACAGGGGCTATGCATACAGAAACACATACACTTACACAGTTGGCAATACTCAGATTAGAGCACCTGCCTATCCATTTGTATGTACTATGGTGCTACGTACACATTACATGCACCACAGAGATTATACACTTGGGACATAACATAATACTTTTCACAACAGTTAATGTTGGGAATGGCTTCATGGATGGTGGGATACACCACCCAAAATAGCGACTGGTCTCATACATTGCTCTTACAAATTTGGACAAGTGATGGAGTAACATACCTTGCATCAGCATGATGTTTCAGAAAGGTATGAAGTCTGATGCTGACATGTGTCACTACAGCAACTGTGACATATTTGGCAATGATTTGTCATAAATGCCCATTGTTAGGGGACACAGACCACATATATATTGCAAAAATCTGGATATTCTGCATACATCTGTACAGATGACTGGTATGGCCTGTAGAGTTTAACATGGTGCATGTAAGGTAGATGCCATTAACAGGCTCATTAAAGTAATGCCACGGAGAAGGGCTAAACAGGCCTTAAAATAGTATAACTAACACACACAACAGCCACGGGACATGCTTCATACACAGACACATCCAATAGTATAGTTGACTGCATTGAGATTCAAACACCTACCTATCTAATTGTGTGTACTAGAATGCTGCCTATTTCTCACACACACCACAAAGCTTATAGGGCTGATAACTGTGCAAAGGTACTTTTAAGGAGAATGACATCAGCAGCCATTGTAAAGCAGGGCAATGGGAAGTGTACTAGGAGGAACAGGTCAAAAATGGTATAACCAACACACACAAGGGATATGTTTCTCATGCACAGACACACTCGCAATTGCCAGTGCTGAGATTAGAGCCTCTACCTATCTAGTTATTTGTACTATAGTGGTATGCAGTTTTCGCATGCTCCACAGAGTTTATAGAACTGGCAAGAGTCAAAATGCACTTCTAAGCTGAAAGACATCAGCAGCCCTTGTAAAGTAGGGCAATGGGAAGTGTACTGGGTGGGAAAAGGCTCAAAATACTTCAGTCTAAAGGTACTTCTAAGCTGAATGACATCAACAGCCCTTGTAAAGTAGAGCAATGGAAAGTGTACTGGGCTCTAAGTACTTCAACCTACACAGACACACACACACAGACACACACACACACACACACACACACACACACACACACACACACACACACACACACACACACACACACACACACACTTATTTTCCAGGACTGAGATTAGAACCCCCACCTATCTAGTCATTTGTACTACAGTATTACACAGTTATCACAGATGCCATGGAGCTTATAGGGCTGAGGGCTGTCCAAAGGTACTTCTAAGGTGAATTACATCAGCAGCCCCTGCAAACTATAGCAATGGGAAGTCTACTGGGTGGAAAAGGCCACAAAATACCTCAACCTACAAACATACACACTTACCAGAACTGAGATTAGAACCCCTGTCTATCTAGTTATTTGTAGTATAGCTTTACACAGTTATCACACGTGTCACAGAGCCTATAGGGCTGAAAATTGTCCAAAGGTACTTCTAGGGTGACTGACATCAGCAGGATTGCTAAAGTAGGGCAATGGAAAGCGAACAGGGTGGGAATGGCCTAAAAATCTGTAACCTACAAGCACAAGCAAACACACACACACACACACACACACACACACACACACACACACACACACACACACACACACACACACACACATATTCAGGTGTTTTTAGATTGCAATCCCTAACTCACTACTATTACACAATGGAGCTCACATTCATGCTAGCATATGCCACTAGTTATAACTGGTGAGCAATTGTCTACAACAGGATATCATTCTATGCCTTTCAGGGTGTCTCTGTGTATGACTCTCTGTGTCTGTGTCTCCCTCTCTCTTTCTCTCTATCACTGTCTGTCTCTCTCTTCCCCATATATCTAAGTGTGTGTATGCTTAAAATATATTTATATGTTGCCCATATATATGTATGTATATCACACCCCAAAGATGCAGATATAGCACATATGGGCCACCTAGAGATAGCTGTGGGTAATCTTGTGTCATGGGTGTGGGTAGAGACAGTTAAGGTGTACATAACTGTCTGTTTGCAAAGACATATCTGCACAATGCAGCTGTATAGTCCAATGTGGGCTTAAGTGTAGGACCATGTCCAGTATGACCTTCGCACGATGACCTCCCCTGATCTAGATGTGAATCCCTTCATGATTAGGTGGGCTATATAAAATGTTTTTATAACCACTTTGGCCACGTGGTTATCAAATGAGAGATTGCTATCAACTTGGGTCCCAAGGTCCCTAATTACTTCTTCTGTACTTAATGGATTACCACCTATGTGGTAATTTGTGGGCACTTTGTTTTTGCCAAAGGGGATGACTATACACTTTTTGGCATTTAGCTTGAGGCCATGGCTCTGGCACCAGTTGTCTGTTTCCTCATCCCTCATCAGGCCCATAATTGAGTACAATGCCCCTTTTGGGATGTACCTTACCAGACACCTGCAGCAACTGGAAAGACCCCAAAATTACCTCACCAAGAGGATCAAAGGGCTCAAACAGATGCCATATGCTGCCAGGATAAAGAAACTCCAGCTCTACTCAGTGGCATACCGCCTGTTCAGAGGCGATCTGTGCCTGACGTATAAAGCCATGTCCAACCCGGAATTAATGGACATGCTGCACCTCAGAAAATCCAAATCCCATTGAGCTACGCGCTCGAGAGAATTGAACCTCAGCACTGAAATAAATAGGGCATGCTGGAGGGACAGATTCATAACCCAGAGGCCCCCTTCACTCTGCAATAAAATCCCAGTCCAGGTTAGGCAGAGTCCCTCATTGTCTCTCTTTAAGAGGAATCTTGATGAGTGGATGGGAGATCGTAGGTTTACCCCGGGTATCACTTCTGTGTCACTGTTAGACAGAGGCACAGTATACTAACCTCGAAAAAGGGCATAGCAAAATAAATTTAAAATGGGTGGCGAAAGCCAAACACATTCTGGCTAGGCTTATAAATGCCCTAGGGCAGATAGCCTAGTATGAACCTATGAACCTATGAGTGTGAGTCCATTCCGGAGATATCTGTACTCCGGTTCAGGGTTTTCTGTGCTACAGTTGTACCTGTCAACCTCTTAGTGCAAAAACTCTGGGGATAGCCTGCCAAAATGGGTGGACAATGGACCAAGCACAGAGAGATATTTTAAATATTGCTCTTTTATACTTAGAAAGTTGCTAGAGTAACAGCATTTGAGTTAGCAGACATTTTCTGACATATTTTTATTTTATTTTATTTATTTAACATTTGTTGACCGGGAATGTCCGACTAGGTTCCACAGAGCCTGTTTTCAGCGGAGGCCCGGGGAGAAATGTATGTTCGTACTCAATGACATAAATCCTCAGATCATCACAATGATTTACCAGAGACAAACAAGATTTATGATGAGTAGACCAAAATTATGAGCCAAAGTATAGACATTCTGACCAAATCCAGCCAGTTGAGAGGTGTGGCTACAGCCGAGTGGCTGATTAAGCTGTGTAAACAGTCCAGCACCGCAGTCATATACTGGCCTGTGATCTCCTGGTAGTGTGGTAGCCTTCTTAACTGAAAAGTCATATCCTGGTGTGGGTACAGAGTACATTGTACTGAACAGAGATTTCCATGATATGTGTGGTATATTCTACATAGCACTGTGATTTCCTGTTATGTCAGTGGCAGAGCAGTATAGAGTTATATGTTGAACCACTGACAGACATTTGTTTACAGGTTCATAGATTAAAAGAAGGTTACTAGTGTATTGACCCTGAAGCCCTTATAACCCTAGCAGATGAGAGTGTAGCCCATGTTAAGACATGTCAGCAGCCAGAGCACCTGTACAGCAGGGACAAAGGTAGAAGCACAGGACTGTATTTTCTGTTTCCCACACAGTTATCTAGGGTGCACTTCACAAGGGGTATTGAGGTGTTCAGTTGATGTGAATAGGGAGTATATTCCACAGATGGGGGAGTCTGTGGGACACATATCTGTCACACCAACAAGATATATTAATATCACAGACAGGGGTGATGCTGCACCTACAGGTTGTTTGAGTGGGACTTGACTTGCAGATGTACAGCAGTCCCATCAAGGCAGGGTCTCTAGTGCTTTGTATGGAAGACTGAGGTCACCTCTGAAGTTTCTGTATGGAACTGAGTAGAGGGACAGTGCTTTTAGGCTATCTGTGTAGGGTATGTGTTTGAGGGGCTGTATTATACCAGTGAGGAACCTCTATGGTCTCTCCATCTGCTGCATGTGCTTTGTGAGGTATATGCCCAAGGGGGGTGGGGGTCGTACACAATAATTTTCCTTATAAGGGTAGGATGCATGGATCTTATGATCTCTTTGTCCCTGGATGAGATGCCCACCTTTATGTAAAGGGATGACAATGGCAGTTCTCCACTCTTCTGGAATGAAGCCTATACTTTGGCAATGCTGAGTAGGGTGCTCAATGGCTGGGCTAGTTCTTGCTCTAGATGTTTCAGAATACAGCCTGAGATACTATCAGGTCCCATGGCAGCTGTGTTGTTTGGCTTGGATAGGGACTTTAACACTTCATCTACAGAGATTTGAGGGGCAGGGCAAGTGTTGTGGATGTGGAGTGTGTCTTTGGAGGGGGCAGCGGGGTGATGTTTGCATTGGACCTAACTGCTAGCAGGTTGGTTAAGTCAACAGGATCAGTGTAAGTGGCACGGTTAAGAAGAAATTCAGAACAGACCTGGCCTTAGCCATGGAGGTTTCTGACATAACTAAAAAAAATTTTGTGGTTAGCCTTTCAGAGGCTAGCTTTGATTCATTATTGGCTTTAAAGGATTTCACTGGTGATCTACTTTGCTTGTTGAGCCTAAGGAGGGAGTTTTTCATATTGGGAATTTGTGCCTTTTTACCATTGGACAGCAGCTGCTTCCTTTTGTTGTAAAGCCTGTTCATAGAGGATGTCCACCACATAGGTTAGTGTCTCCTTGAGAAGCAGGTTTTAGTTGTGGTAGGTATGGCTAAGTACATGAAGTTGTACAGGCACTTGTATACTACACTGGCATACTGTTCACCATCCTCTGGGGGGGTAGCTACTGATATGTTCCCACTGAAGGTTGTAGTCATTTTATGAGATGTAGAAGTCAGAAGAACAGAACCTGTTTGGCCGGTTGTCTGTCATTGCAGCCCTACATCTGCTGTGGTCCTCAGACAGTTCGTGTTGCAATGATATTATAAGGCTACATGTGGGCCATAGCTATCAAACCATCAAAGACTGACATTTGGACAGGTTCATATATAACAGTCAGACACAGACCCACACATGGGGACAGGGTGTTAATATTTCTCTGCCAAATGTAGACAGTTGGGAGAACATTTTGGTATTAGCTTGCTTTTTGTTATGTGTATGTCGTCTGCTTCTACACTGTTTGCCATTGATGTTTTAACATCAACCTTTATTGTTTTGCAAGTAGTTTGACAGGCAAATGCAATGTTATGACAAGCAGAACCAAAACACAAGGCATACTTGTGGTCCTTCAGTGACACCCTGGTATTCCAGGGGTATGGCTGGTGCCCAGTGACTTGTTGTCAGTACTGACACAGTAATGAGGCAGCCACTTATAACCTGGTGCTACACTGACTTTCAGAAACCTGCTGTCCTACTAGGCACTGTGTAGATTACTCTCAGCTGTGTACTGTTCAGATGTGTGTGTCTCCCTGTCCCTACATGGTCCAGCTTTCCTGCAGTAATGCATACTGACTTCTGGACTTCTCCTACCACAGGTGTAGCTGTCAGGCAACATAGTTTGCATGGACAGTCTTGAAACATGGACCTTGTCAACCACAGTACTGTACTTACACCACTAAGCCACAACAGCCAACAGTAAGTGCTACCTATTTCCTGACAGTATCAAGCATACATATACAGAGCTCTTTGATCCCTGCATATTGTGGACATGCTACAAGTTAAAGAGTTGACTGGGACAGACCTGGGAATGTGTGCTCTGCTGCTATTACACTTCAAACATAAATGTTCCTGCATTTCTATGGGAAGGTAGATGTGTTGGGGGGAGGGGGTCATACATCTCAACTGTACACATTTGACTGTGCAGATGTTTGCTTGATATTTTGGTTCCATTTAGCATACTATTGTGCTTGTCTTGGAGAATACTGGCATATCACTAGAGACCAAGGGTTAGACAGTTATGACAGACATTTGAGTTTCAGACTTCTTACCTTTTGGAGACTTAAGGCAACTGCAAGACATGCTGTGATATCAGTGTGTAAGTTTGTAAGTGTTATATTTCATCATTGCCCTTTTTTATTGGCCTTTGCCACACATTTCTTTCTACCTTTGTACAGCTGACTTGCTGTGGGAGGCTGAGAGGTGTGTATGGGACTCCAACAGTGACATCCATGCATGCGGCCTATGACCTCGCAGTTTGTTAGTCCCCTACATATAGTGAAGGGAGTTTTGTCATCTAGAGGACTACTGCATATTCTGGGTAAGCCAGCATTTGGGTGATATTTCCTGTAGTCCCACATAGCTGTCAGTTGACTGCTGCTATCCTTGTAGGCCACTCCATTCCCTTGCATACATTCAACAATACCATAGATATGCTAGTACAACATAATACAGCATTAAGTTGTTGTTAAGACAAATGACTTTCCTTGTGCCTGCATCAATTTTGAGGACAGTGCTTGAGGGCTGCCTGTGTTGGATGCATGCAGTACACAGCCTATACATGGTAAGGTATAGGATGTGTGATATGTGTGGCATCCTTTTTACTGTGTATGTGAGTCGGAGAGAGGTGTCAGTCCCTGGGTGCCTAGGGTGTCAGTGCATGTGCTATGCATTGCCTCTTTACCAAGGCCAGGGCATACTGGGCATGTCTATGTCTGCCTACAGGGAGAGGCTCTAGGGATTCCTCCTTTGAGTTCCCCTGTACCTGTGGGGACCTTGGCAATGGTAAGCGGCTGTGTTCCCCTTCCCTGTGCTGTTCCTGTCACAGCTGTTTCTGCAGGATTATATTGTGTAGCATGACAGATATTATGAACATGTGTGCACATGTGGCTGGAGAGTACTAAGGACTTCTCTGGACATGTCACGGCAGTGGAACCATGACTTGAGATTCCCAATGACATGCTCTATGATGCTTCTAGTTTGTGCATGTGCCTCATTATGGTATTCTTCACTGTGTGTGTGTGTGTTTGTATGCATTTCTGATGGGTGTCATCATCCATGGTTCCAGTGCATAGCCAGCATCTCCCATGAGATGGCTGTATGGGATGTCCCCCCTAGCAAATTCTTGGTACAGCTGTGAAGTATGCCAGATGTGGGAGTTGTGATAACTGCCAGGGCTGCCAGCACACACATTGATGATAATGCCCTGGGCATCGCACATGACCTGGCAGTTGATGGACTGAAAGTCGTTTTGGTTGAAGTAGACTCTACCCTCTTCACCAGGTGGTGCTTTGATGTGGACATGGGTGCAGTCTATGGAATCCAGTACATCTGGGTAGTTTGCTACATGGTGGAATAGACACATCTTGCTGGTTATCTTATCGGGCGCAGTAAGGAAATAAATGTACTCACTGGCATGTGGTAGCATGACATCCAGTAACTGGTGGAGTACCCTGGATGCAGATGCCTGTGAGACCCCCATGATGTCCCCAGTGGGTCTTTGGAAAGTACCTGTAGCAAGTATTCTTGAGGCTACACATACCTTTGTTTTGACTGGGATGGTTTCCACTCTATTGGCTCTGCATTTGAGGTGAGACCAGCAGAGCTCTGTGTGCTGCTGAAGTATGTCCCTGTCCACCCTGTAGCACTCTACTATCTCCAGCTCATGTAGCCCCTGAAAGGTTACCCTGGGTCTGAACACTCTTCACCTTGGTCTGGGCCGGTTGTCAGCATCATCCTCATCTCTGCCCTCAGCCTGTAGAATGTGCAGATGTAGCAGAGCAGCAGCATTTTGTCAGTTAAAATTCCTAAGTGTGTAGTCCAATGGTGCCGAGTTTGTGGGAAAAAACAGACTGAAGGATGTTTTCATACTTTATACTAGTGTGCTGCAGATGCTGCCTGTGTGATTGGCTGACTATAATACATTTCAGCTGCCAGCTATATTATTGATGGATTTGAATTTGCCACTGTGAGTGGCAGAGGCCTTATTAGTGAATTGTACTTGATTGCCTTTATTCTGCTATTTCCCCCTTTTCTTAGCATTTCCTCCCCTTTTAAGCCCCATGACCTGCCAGCTCTATGACTGATGGCTTTGAATGGGCCACTGTGAGTTGTAGAGACCTTCCTACTTTGTTGTAGTTGATTGCCTTTATTCTCCTATTTCCCTTTTTATTTCCCCATCTCCTCCCCTTTTATGCCCTGTGGAACACCTCACAAACTGTTTCAGCTAGTCTCCATAATGCTGAGAAGAAAAGGCCCTCCCCTGGACACGAACATGCTCAGCATTTCTGCAATCAACTAAGCACAGCTAAGCAGCCTCAGAGACACCCCCTTGCTTAGCTTTGCTTAACTGAGTGCAAACAGAAGCCACAGAGCTCCAATGTGCTTACACCAAGCATGATACACCCTCTTTTCACGTCAGCTGCTTCTTCTGCCTGCACCACCACATTATAGCTCCTACACGATTAGGTACCTGCAGACATGGTCTCCCATTTTGCTATTCAGTAATCTTAACTCATTTACATACCTCTACTGGCTTATATCCTAGTTACACCACTATTCCAGAGCCTATGTCCTTAGCAACCACTGCTACCTGTCATTATTATGAGTCTGCATGCTGGCCATCATAATGGTAAAGTTATTTATATCCTTTTCTTGCATTTCCCTTCTTTTTTTTAATTTTTCCATGATCCATGTTTGTGCTCCACTGCGCTCCACTTAAACATCCCGTATCTGTTAAAAAAATCTTTTATTTTTATGGTTTTGCAATTATTTGGCAAGCCAATGGTCATAGTTTTGGCCATTGGCATGCCTAATGAACATAGTACATGCTTTCATTTCAGTTGTCATGCCCTCATTTTTATTTTTGCAGTAATGTATGAGGTTACTAACTGCCTACATTTCTGCTGCAGACACGGCTCCAACATGGATGCATGTCTGCTTCCTGGATCACAAATTCACCTCATTTGCATGGTTTTCACCAGCAAATGAGGTGATTAGCATTATTCTGTTGCATTCATGCCGGAATAGTGATGGGAGGCTTGTGCACACCCCCAACCTTGTTTACTGGATCGCACAGTGTCTGAACTCCATGTTCGAGCCATGCCACTATGCCTACATGGTGTGTAGGCTTTATTGAATCCTAGGAACAGACTTTCCAAAACTACACTTGTCTTTATTGAGCTTCAAACATGATCTTGTAATGGTTTGGATATCCCAGTTCTAACATCATGTCCCAGTCATACCTTTCAACCTCTTAGAACAAGAAACATGGACAAAGCCTGAAATAATGGGAGGACAAAGGCCAACAAATAGGGACAAATTTTAAAAATTACTCCTATAAATAGAAAACGTTGCTAGAATAACATGTTTTGTGTTGGCATGCATTTTCTGGAGGATATGACTTCTGAAACACAAATATGTGTTACTATTTAGTGACTTCATTTTACCAAAATATGAGGCAAAAATTCGAACATTCTGTGAAATTTAGGACAGCTGAGAGATATGGTCCCAATATGCACTAAAGGTAACCACTCAGTATTTTCAGCTTCTTTAAGAGTGAGATCAAACGTCAGCATTTGGCAGTTAACACCTTTACCTTGCATCTCCAGCAGAACACTGTCACATGCACCACTGACAAAGATATATATATATATATATATATATATATATATATATATATATATATATATATATATAAATATATATATATATATATATATATATATATATATATATATATATATATATATATATATATATATATATACATATATATATTTATATATATATATATATATATATATATATATATATATATATATGGGTCTAGGACTATTCACTGAAATCACATTTGACAGTGCACAATTCACTGAAAACACAATTCACTGAAACACATTTCACTGAAAGTTATATATGGCCTTTTCCCCACTGTAGTGTGACCCTGGAGTTAGAATATATAGCAAGGGGGGAGTGTGGGGGGCACCAACCCCCACACTGGGGGGGCGTAGAGGGTGTAGTCCCCCCCCCACCTATTTTATATATTTTGGACTATACACATTGATACTTGCAATTTCAATAAATTACTTTTTTCTAAATTTAATATATATCCAAACTATGTGGGGGGATGGTGCCCCTTCCACCCTCCTTACTATATATTCTAACTCCAGGGTCACACTACAGTGGGGAAAAGGCCATATATAACTTTCAGTGAAATGTGTTTCAATACATTGTGTTTTCAGTGAATTGAGCTTTCAGTTTATTGTGCACATTCAAATGTGTTTCAGTGAAATGTGCTTTCAGTGAATAGTCCTAGACATATATATCTATATACATATATATATATATATATATATATATATATATATATATATATATATATAGATATATGATTTCTGAACAGAAGATCAAATGAAGCAGTTCAATTAAATACAAATCTTTGGTTTTTACTTTATTTATATTGTTTAGATTTTTAAACCTGCAATACAATTTCAGGTTTTTTAAATCTCTGTCTTAATCATTGTTCAAATGTACTGATTCAATTAGACTGATAAAGTGAGAACTGAAAACTATAGAACCATAAAACTAATCTATCATACTTAGAAAATACAAAGCTGTGGGTAGGTAATCTGGTCTATCTGGTAGTACTGCACTCATTCCCCATCATCAGTTGTTAATCACATTGTCTAAATTCTTGTGCTCAGAATAGCGTCCTCCTTCACCCTGCCCTTGTTACAGCAGGTACCAGTATGATTCCACCATAGTCCATGTAGGTGTAAATGATCTGAGACCATGTTGCCTTTCATAGTCAGTGGCCTAGTCTATTTTCAGTCATGGTTTTTCCCAAAAAGGCAACTAAAATAAAATTCCCTTAATTAGATCTGGCATTTAAAAGTCTGTCCCTCATCTCTTTTATTACTATTGTCTGTTGTATAAGTACTCTTCCATCCCATTACTTTCTTTAGATTCATAACACTGATTGCCCATCCAGCAAACTAGTGCTGTTCTTGAGCAAACCTCCTTTACTACATATTATCTCCTGCTCATTTTCCCAGATCTCAGCAAAGCTTGGCATCCTAACCTGAGTTCCAGAAATGTTTACTTGTATCCAGTGCCATCCAGGCAAAGATAAGTACTTTTGATTGAACACTTGCTTAAGTTATATTCAGTAATTGTTAATGCTTCCTGCTTTTATTTTGCATTTTTGTAAAAAAAAAAAATTCTCATCCTCTCACTGTTACTACTGTTATTACTGTCTGGAAATCGCCTTCAACACGGGATTTCCAGCTACTCATTTAATTGGTTACTGGTAGCATTGCACTTGTGGGTCTCTTCTTACTGTATTTTTACAACAGAATGTCTACCTGAGTTGGAAAATACACAAAAGTCCTCTTGATGCTGTCATTTGATTGGCCAGGGGGCATAATAGTTAGTTTTCTGTTTTGTTCTGTGCTGCTGTAAATTTGGCACATTTACCTGGAGGTGCTCCCCAAAAAGTAGTGGTTAGCACTGTCCTGTACAAACACCTAGAAAGCAAAATGTCCCTATAGAGTGGTCCATTAAACTATACCATTTAAAGCAGTAAATATATAAAAAAAATACCTTACTCACCGACAAGTTTACAGCAGCTAGTTGGGCATTGAGTGGCAATACCAATACATTTAGTATAATTCAATATTGTGCAAACAGTAAAGATAGTATAATTTATTAGTGTTTAGCATAATCTGGCCCATTATAGCACCCTTATTAGTCTGCACCAACAATAGCCTTCTGACTCCAATACACTACTCCTTGTAATTCACAAATCAAAGGGCTAGACAGCATAAATATGCAATTTTCCAACTTCTCTGTAGCCAGCTTGGTGGATATGGGCATCCTGAGATAATGTAGCAATTGGCTCATGTTTATTGACAAACACTTAATCCTTAAGAAACAGATGCAGTATACTAGAGGTGCACATACATAACAACACTGGAGGTTAAACTTTTGTATACAGGTACACACCAAGTTGTGGAAGCCATGCATACAACACCTTCCTCACATAGTACACAACATACAGACATAGACTAATGAATACTGTGGCACTTAAAGCAATCTTCCAAAACAACAAAGCTCACCTATACCACCTGTTGGAAAAGCTATACCTCAACAAACCCAAAGACACCCAGAAAAAAATGACACCTTACACCACACACAGAACCCCAAATACTAAGCCCCCCAAGACAAGAAATGATACTTTCTAAGACTCTCATCATAGGGAACTTCACTGTAGGACATACTGATGCCCATCTAATTAGGCTGAATAGAATGAGAAGATAATGGTTAGTTGCTTATCTGGAATAAGGATCCTCCATATTGTGCATGCATTCAAGTCATTACACCACAGGTACCAGGAGTTTAAAAAAAAACACTCTCTTAAAGCCCCCCTCACACTTGAAAATATAGACAGCTGTGCAGTTACTGAGACATGGTTTAAACAGCAGAAATTGCCCTGGCAGTGCAAGGTTTCAACATCTTCCACATTCCAGACCAGTATCTGCACAAACAAGAGCTAAAGGTCTCAATATACAATAATAAGCATACCAATAAGGTGGTCAAACAGGATGACACACTACAGTACCCACAGATGCAGATCACCTTAGAAAAAATCCTGTACCATATCCTAAACAAGTATAGATCACCTTGCATGACCCAAGAAGCCCACAGTGCATACTTGAACCTACTGGAGACACTTGCCACCCAACCTAACATCCTGCTCATGGAAAACTGTAATTGCCCCTCTATAGACTAGGAATCGTACATGGCCTCAAATTTAAAGTCACAGAGATTCAAATACAAACACCCTTGACTACATAGTGAATACTGTCACTAGAAACTCCAACATACTTGACCTTGTACTCATAAATATGAGAGAATGCTGTGCTCCCCAATGTCTTATCCTCCCTGGCAAGGACTGATCATAAAGCTGTCTCTTTCAAAATCAAAATCAACTTGGTAATCCAAGTAACATCAGCAACAGCAGCTATTCTAAAAACAAACTACTTTTTATTAAATGATGGTTTGTCAAAATTCAATGCCCATCTAAACCTCAAGAACTTGGCAGCCTACCCTATATTCTTGCAGAAACGTTGTACAACCATGTCAATGGCTGCATAGAAGGTACTGTATCTACCAGAAGTAAGCCCAAGACTGGCCTTAGAAACAAACCACCCTGGTGACATCTCAAATTAATCAAGACGTACTACAAAAGGAAAAAAATATGGCTAAAATCTGGAAAGGTGATTACATAAAGATAAAAACACTAACATCAAATTGAATAGGAAACTATGAGTGCTAATTAAGTCAAAGAAATGTCAAGTTTGAGGAGAACACAAATCCAAAGCAGCCAAGGAAGAAGTAAAAGTCCAAAGTGGTAAAAATATACCATTAATGTTATAAATGAAGACATATATAGGTTTGGGATAGTTGAACAACCTGTTATATCTATATTGAAAGGTTTACCTAAGATTCATAAGAATCTTCTCAAACTCCCCTATAGACTAATAGTATCTGGCAGAGGTTGGCTTACTGAGTTCCCCTCCATATGGGTGGAGAAGAAACTTAAAATAATGTTATCTTATGTGCCAGCAGTGATAAATGACACTTCCTGTTTCTTACGATCTCTGAGTGACTTTTATGATTCTATAACTGGTCATGAAAGTTACATATTTGTGACTTTATATGTAAATAATTTATTCACTGTGATGCCAAATTCTTATGTAATTACAGCGATTAAAGATTTTATTCTAACTCATGCAACATTTTTTGAAAAGAAAGTTACACAGATATGTGCTTTTCTTGAATTGATCATGGGCAATAACTTATTTATGCTTTATGATCAATATTATTGGTAGAGAGATGGTGTAGCCGTGGGTACCCCATGTGCAAACACCAATGCCAACTTAGTGTTGGCACAGTGGGAGTCTACCCATGTTCTATCGACTACTTGTCCATGGAAGACAAGTTTGAAAATATACCATCATTTTGTGGATGACATATTTATTTTATGGAGTGGTACAACTGAAGAATTATTTTTGTTTGTTAGATACTTGGAAAACACAACAGGTTTCTTACATTTCACTGTGAGTTATTCTGCTGAATCAATAGATTTTTTAGATGTGAAGATTTACAAATATTTGACTGTCAAACTACAAACCAGAGTGTATAGAAAAGTTGTTGGATAAATAACATGTTACTGTATGACAGTATGCAGCCAAGGCACATTCTGATACTGTAATGAGTAGGCAGGGGCTAAGAATTTCTAGACTATACACTGAAGATAGTATATATGGAAGTGAGTTAAATAACATGGATTATATGTTTGCTAGTCATGGCTATCCAACACAAAGAGTTAAGAGAACAATAGCTAGGACACAAAAATTGGAGAGGGAATAGAGGCAAGCCATGGTTTGAATGCAATATGGGAAATTCTGACAATGGGACTATAGTTAATGAACAGAAGCTAAGAAATAACCTGTTTGTGAGAATAAATTTACACTATAATGGTAATATAGATGCCATACCCCAGGTGATAAAAAAGAACTGGAAGATTTTACGCACTGATGACAAGCTGAAAGCACTAGTAGGTCCCCACCCCAGATTTGCTTATACTTTCAGCCAAAATCTGAAGCACATTTTATGTAAGAACATACTTCCCAACAAGTCCACAACACATAGGAAGAAGTTGGGAACGTTTAAATGTAAGAAATACAAGGCATCTCAATATATTAAAGAAAATAGCATCTTTGTACACCCTGTGTCAGGTAGGGGGTATATATCTAGACTACATGCAGACTGCAGAACTAAAAATGTGGTGTATTTAGCTGCGTGCATATCATGCCAAGCATTCTAAGTTGGGAAGACTAATAGAATGTTAAAACAATGTATATTGCAACATATGAGTGACATCAGATTATGTTTGAGAACTAATGCACTATATCAGCATAGTGAAATAAATAAAGAACATAGATTTCAGTTTATTGTGTTATACATTCAACAAGTGAGTATGAGGGGGGATTACATTGTACATAATACTGAATTAGCTGAGTTAAGATGGATAGCTGAATTGCAAGCTAACCATACACCTGGGTTAAATGCTTGTATGCCTTTAAAACCCTTATTGAAGAGGTGTAGGTTTTGCTATTGATTCTGATAGGCTGTCATTTGTTTAAATATGGTTGATTTTAACTGTTTTTTAGATCTGATGAAGAGCTAATGCTCGAAAGTACTTATCTGTGTGTTAAAGTTTTAACCGGTCATGGTGGCTCCAGTTGGTTTTCTTGTTATCCTGTATGGTAACTTTGGGGAGAAGATAGCATCCCAAATGAAAGATAATCCTAAGACCTTCTTCCCTCAAGGACAACACACAGCAATGTGCTGAAATTGTTATTAATAATGCAACATTCACCGACCCTAGTGATATAGTGAACCTTTTAGTGATCAAATTCAGTTCCAAGTTTACCCCATTCTCACCCCCAACCATCCTGCAAGAATTACCCTCAAACATGACCTCTCTAAGAAGAATAAGTGAGCATGTACTGGCTGCACTCACTAAATCCAAGAACACTGCATCAATAGGCCCTGATAACATCCTTCAGTACCTCCTGAACAAACTAAAATGTATCTTATCAGGATCCCAGGAGTCACTATTTAACTAAAGTTTTAAAACAGGTGTTGTGCCATGAAAATAGAGGACTATGACAGTCAGCCCCCTTCATATGGGAGGACCTGTCACTGATTCAGGAAACTAGAAATGCATTAGTTTGGCTAGTCTTATTTGCAAAGCCATGGAAAGAATTATCATGAAAATTATCGACAAGGACATAGGAGGCATCCACACATTAGATCCATCCCAGTTCGGCTTTGTCAAAGGAAGGTCAGGCTTACTGAACCTGGTAGAGTTCTTTGAAAAGGTCACTAAGACAATGGATGAAGAGAAAGTGGTGCATGCTGCCTACCTAGATCTGGCTAAAGCATTTGATACAATACCCCACTTGGGCATTGTCAAAACTTATGGGACTAGGCATAAACACCTTAATAACACACTGGATAGCTAAGAGGCTCAAGGGTAGGACCCAAAAGGTTAGGATCGGGTAAGACCACCTCTATAAAGAGTCTAGTCAACAGTGGAGTCCTTTAGGGTATTTAAAACCGGTGTCAAAAAGCTCTGATTGACCAAGTTGGCAGATGATTTCAAACTAGGAGCAGTCATTGCACCTTCCCATGACAAGAACTCCGTTCCAGAAGGTCTAACTCAGGCTTTGTTCCAAAGCCATGGCTTAAATCTCAACACCAAAAAATGCACTATAGAACCTTTTGGGAAGATGACCACCCCAGGTAACTGAGTTATTCTTTAGTTAGGAATCTGGAAACTCATGTAGAGTGTAATCTAGCCTTCAACCAGTGCATCCACTGTATTAAGATAATTCTTCTGTATTGCTCAAAGTTATTAAAGGCATGACATCTAGGTCCAGAGAGGTATTCATACCATATACTCAGCCCTCATCAGACCCATCATAGAGTAAAATGCACCTTAATATGTACCTGACTAGGCTCATGCAACAAATGGAACATCCGCAAAGGTTCATTACAAAAAAGAATACAGGGAATAAACACAATGCTCTGTGCTGATCACCTCAAATTCCTGTCTCTTTACTCAGTTTCATGCAGATCTGTGACAGGTGATCTTTGCCTGATGTACAAGAGATCCCTAGCTGGATCTTATTCTGAAGAACCGTGTGCACTTCTGCAAACCAAACAGCATCAGCACAAGATCAAAAGACCTAAATTTTGCATGCAATGTAAATAGTACATGTTGGAGAGACAGCTATGTTTCTCACAGAATTCACAATCTCTGGAACATGCTCCCCAACCATGTGAAGCAGAGATCCTCACTAATCTCATTTAAGTGCAACTTGGACCAAGTAATTATAAATTTACCCCTGGTCTGGGACCTATGTCTTTGATGGCCAGAGGCAGTCAAGAAATCGCTCCAATATAAATCAAATTTGAGGGTGACATCTGCATCACACGGCTAGGCTTAAAAGAACCCTAGTGTTTATTAGCCTAGTATAGACCTATGACTTCATGTACACGTGTAATAGAATAGCATGTCTCTATATGTTGCTTTTAAAATACTTGACAAATTAAATACTGCACAATTCTTCATCTAGGCTATACATTTGTTACATGACAATCTCACTATTATAATTTATTAATGTTCTTCACTGAAAACCATTCTACATTAGATGTGTTCCTGACATGAATAATCTTGTTCATTTATTTTTTATTTATTGAATTTCCATTTGAAACAAGAGTTTATCTGCCAGATGAATAATTTTGTTTATTTAATCCTATTTTTTAACAATGTTATGTACTACCTTTCTGTAATTTTCAGGGCAGTAAGGGAAGAAGTTCCTTCACCATTGTAGACTCATTCTGTGTACTCCACGCCTCTAGCATCCATATTGCTCCCTAGTGCTGCTCCTAGTACATCCAACCAAGTTTCTGAAACCGAGCCAGTCATGAGAAGAAAGACTGCTTTCAACCAAGAGCAGGTTTTTCCTACACTACTGCTACCTTTTTGCAGCAGCAGGATGCAGTCCACCGAGCAGGGAACCAATCGTGGTGGCTTAAAGAGGAAACAACCACCCCAAGTGAACAATGTAAGAACATTAAAGAAAATGCAGGCACCAATGTCTGTGGGCTAATTTGAATATATATAAATGCACTTTAACTGTTTTTGAATGTAATGTTTTAAATAAAGGGCTTAATTTTATTCCCTCTGCTGGTGCCGTTGGATCTGATACATTTATTCAGCTCAGAATGTTTGTTTGCAATGTTTCTCTTAGTTTGTTGTTTAATAATGAGGATTATAGTTCTGCTAATATTTTAAAAAAAAGTGTGTTCACCCTACAGACTCACCCTGTATTAGATGTGTTCTTATGAACTTGTGAGAATGATGTGTATCAGTTTTTTTAAGGGTAGAAATAAATGGAAAGGTTTTTCGAACTTGAATAATATGGAGCACTGAGCATTGCATGATTTCCAAAATGATATTGAGATTGTTATTAGACTGACCGATAAGGGTGGTCCGGTGGTGGTAATGGACATGAGTTATTATTTTGATACCATGGCAGTGATGCTACAGCATGTTAATACAAAGAGAGTGGTGGACAAGGATGTTATTATACAGATGAATGGTAGAGTTATCAAGACTCAAATGAACATCGTGTTCAATATCTATTTCAATATTTTCTGGTTGAATCTCCCTTAGTGCCACATTTACATGGATTACTGAAAATAAACAAAGATCCTGTGACTCCATGTTTTAGACCCATTGTGGCAGGAGGAGGTTGGTTCACAGAACCAATCTCGATTTATTTAGGAAAAATAACTTAGACCAGTTTTGGACAAATGCCCCAATATTTTAAGGGATACCAAACATTTTTTGCAAGACTTTTATTCAGCTGAGAGTCATGTTTTCAGCAATGACATTGTTTTTAGTTACACTTGATGTAGCCTCGTTGTTTACTTCTATTCCCAATATAGAAGGCATTGCCATGACTAAAACTTATTTGATTAGAAACAGTGGTTATACTATATGGCATATTGCACCAATAAACGAAAGTCCAACAATAGTAAGTAAAGACCAGGCACTGACTCCCAAACGAACAAATGGAGAAATGCACTTGAACATAATGTTTTTGTATATGACAATGTTTATTATTGGCAAATCGCTGGCATGGCTATGGGCACAAGTTGTGCCAATAGCTCTGCTAACCTTGTGATGCCCGAATGGGAATCTAGCAATTTATTGAACTTGGTGGGGTATGGCAAAAAGAAAATAATCCCAAAATAGGGCACACGACTAGTAATCCACACGATAAGGACCAACCACTGCTCACTAGAACATCAAAACCCGGCCAAAGGCGTACAGGAACCAAACCAAGGCATACAAAAACACAGGTTTATTGACAAAAATCCACACCACCGACTAAGCGCTTTCGCCATACAATGGCATCATCAGAGTCGGTGTAAAATCAAAACCCCACAAATTTAAATGCAAAACATTCATAAATTAATGACATCACAAATGAACCAACCAATGAGCCTGCCAGTCATACAAAAACTAATCACAAGTTAATTAACAACACTTACCCATGCATACAAATGATGGTAGCAAAAATTATAAAAATAACATAAAAATTATACAATTTTTTCACACTTCCTAAATAAATCACATATTCTAACATTATGCATAACAAAAAATGTATATATATATGCTTATATATGATTTACCACTGATATTACATACAAATAAATAAGTAAAAAACTATACTAATACTATGCAACAAATTAAATAAAACCTGACTTATACTTCAACACTGGTTTAATAGAAATAAAATCATTAATACCAGGAAATTTCATGGCATTAAGTCTTAACTGCCATTCTACCTCAAGCATAGCCACCCTATTGCTAATGTCACCACCCTGATCTGAAAAGACCTTGTCTATAACAAAAAATAAAAACTTTTTAAAACCATTACATTGACAACTGTGCAAATATAGCGCATTATGCTCATCTTTCTTCTTTATACTACGCAAATGTTCACTAATTCTGTCACGCAATCTACGTGTTGTCATACCAACGTAGAAAGCATCACATAAAGTGCATGAAGCTACATATACCAAATTTCTCGTGTTGCAGTTGCATGCATGTTGTTTGAAAGTATGTTCAAACCCTTTGACACAAAGATACGGACCTTTTTGTCAATAAACCTGTGTTTTTGTATGCCTTGGTTTGGTTCCTGTATGCCTTTGGCCGGGTTTTGATGTTCTGGTGAGCAGTGGTTGGTCCTTATCGTGTGGATTGGTGGGGCATGGCATTTGTTTTTATCATTGGTTTGTCGATGACCTTTTCCTTTTGTGGAAGAACAATGAGGGAGATTTGTTCTCTTTTGTTGAGAAGCTTAATAAAAGTTGCCATTTCGTTAAATTCTCAATTAAATACTCTGTCACAAGAACTGAATTTCTTGATGTAGAGATTTTTATGGTGTTGAATGGATGTTTATCCACAAAACTATTTAGGAAGGATTGTTATCCATCATACTTGCATAGGAATGGTATGCGTCCTCAGCATGTATTCTCCAGTGTTGTGCAGGGAGAAGCTATGAGGGTATCCCTTTTATCTTTGGACCCGATGAGTTTGAGAAAAGTTAGGAATAGTTAAAATTGACCTCACTGGGATGGGATACAAGGAAGCAGAGATAGAGGAGATTTGTTTGGTGGTTAAAAATGAAAGATCCACTAGAGCTATACCCTATTTTTCTTCCCCTTATATTGATTGTAATTGCAAACTCAAGGGGACTAATGGCATCCTAATTACTCTGACATTTAGCAATGATGTGGGTATACGCAAAGAAATTATAAAGTATAATTGGCATATCCTGCAGGTGGATGAGAGGATTGCAGGGATTTTTGGATCTAAACCTAGCTTTAACTATAAAAATACGAAGTCTTTAAAGCAAGAGGGATTAATAATGTTAATGAGACAACAACTGGTACAAAGAGATGCAATGATTGCTCCTTTTGTACTTTTGTTGATGAATCTTTGACATATAAACATCCGGATAGCAGTCAGGCATGGCATCTAAGAGCTACAGCAGATTGTAACACAAGGAATCTGATTTACCTTGCCCACCGTAAGGAATGTTTTATTTTTTATGTGGGCAAAATCAATCAGCATTTGTGGGAACGTATAAGGGATCATTGTTATTGTGCACGCAAGGGTCTAGAATATAGTGTTATAGTGTAACATCTTAGGAGAGAGGGAGAGGAGCATAGTTTTGTATTCCAGGTCTTAGAGATGATACCTGAGAGTGTAAGGATGGGGGATTTGATCAATGAGAGGGATCGGTAGAACTCCATTGGATTTTATAAACTTGCAGCACATATGGGACATGGTCTGTATGATTTTCTTTCATTGAAGCCTGTATTGAAATCTAGTAGCCATAAGAGGTGAAATTTGTATTCACCTATTATATATATGTTTGCATATATTATTTTTATATATTTTTTATATTTATATTTAGTGTGTGTTCTTATGTTATCAACTATGTTTAATGATTTATCAAGATTTTTTATACTAGATTTGTGCACTGTTCCTTTAAGGTCAAGGCTGGATTAAGACCAAATTGAGCCTAATGCTGCAGCGCAAAAAGGGCCTATTTTTTCTCTGCATTGGTGCATGTACAGTCGACACTCACAGTACATGCGCACTCACACCGACCAAGAAGCCTTAATTGCTTGCGATGCAACCAGCCAGCCTTTATTGAACATGAATAATAATAACGACGTGTCGACATATTATTGTAACAACTCGAGATTAACATCAAGCCATGTAGCATCAGCATTCAATAGCAATTGTCTGAAAAGTGCACTTAATGCAGAAAAGGCTAAACCAGATCAACTTAACATAGCCTACCTGTGCATATTGTCACTCTTACTACTGCGCTAGTGCTGCTTACTTATATTGCTGTTTTTCGAGCCTTAGCAAGCGCAAATTCTTCAATCGCATCAGTGAAGTCAAGGCTGTGCAGTAGCTCATGCTCAATATTCATAAGCGCCAGCATGCTTAGCCTTTCCTGCCCCATTGAGGACCGCAGCTCTCCTTTGATTATTCCCAACTTTGAAAAGTTCCTCTCACCAGATGCATTGGACACCATCACGCACAGATAAATGTACAATCTCGACATTTGGAAATGTCTGAGAAAGATTCAGCAATGATAAAAGCTTGTACATGGTAAGCTCTGCTGACTCATTCACAGTCACCAGTTTCTGAGTGCACACAAATGCAGAAAACTGTATCAGCTCAGCCATCAGTGTGTCTTCCAAGTCATCTGGATATGAGGAAATGAGATTCTTAGCTTTGTCCTTGATCTGCTCAATGCTCAATGATGTTAGCTCTGAGAGAAATCCGAATGTTTTACAAATATCGTCAATAGCCTTCATCCACTTTTCCAGTTCAGATAACAGACTGTCGATCATGACCAGATACATCTGAATTTTGAATGTTTCCCTTGGGCTGAGGTCAGCTTTGTTTATAGCTCCTTCATCAGGCATTCGCTTTTGCTTATGGCCTCAATGCTGCTCAGCCTTGTATTCACCATGTTGACCTTGTTCAATTGCCATCTGCTCATACACGTCAAATCTGTCCCCTGCAAACTGAACCGTGTCGACCAGTGATGTCATCAACCAGTTGCCATATTCAGGCTGACTGTAGGATCTTGGAGGCTAATTGCTCATACTGTTGAGACAGCCAAGGATATCTTTCTAGGCAGTCACCATAACTGCTGTCTCAAGTTCGTCCATCCTGTGCGAAAATCCCTTGGACTGATTTCTCGTATCTGCCTTCTCCTCCTTATATGCTGCAAGCTCATCCAGGACTTACTGAATGCTCTTCCACCCTTCTACCAGCACTTTGACAGCATCTGCACATTCACACCATTGGGTTCCAGGCAAACTCTTGATCAACAGTGTGCAGCAATTCTTTAGTCGCTGCCAGCGATATGTTGAGTCAGACAGGAATACATATAGTCCATTGCATTGACAAAATCAAAAAACCTGATATAGCCACTGCAGCTTTCAACAGTCTGATCTCCTACCAGGTTTAGGCTGTGGTTGCAGCATGGAATAAAAGCGGCGTATTTACATTCTCGTTTCACAATTGCCTGGACACCATTGTACCGTCCTGACATGTTTGATGCATTGTCATATGACTGGCCTCTGCATTTAGCAATATCCAAGCCTTATTCCTTCAGAAACTTCAGAAGTATGCTAGACATCTGCTCCGCTATGTGTCTCATCATCATAGGCATGAATGTCAGGAACCGTTCAACTGGGCACAATGGCAGAACGTACCAGATAACAATCATTAGCTGATCGAGGTGTGATACATCAGGTGTTGAGTCAGTCGAGAAAGAGAAATACTTCACCTCCTTGGCTTCTTTCAGGATGGTGTCCTGCACCTTTTGTCCCATAAGCTTCACCAGTTCCTCACAAATTGTGGATGACAAATAGGAATTGTGACCTTTCCTGTGGTTCACATGCTTTCTAATATGGCTAGCAAGCAGAGTATCATACTCCGCCAACAGCTCAATGATGCCAAGGTAGTTACCATTATGACCGGAACTTATGATCTCATCCACTCCCCTTACAGGAAGACCACACTCAGCAAGGAATATCAGACCATTGATGAGCCGCTTCAGAATCTGGCGCTAGTAACACTGCACTTCCTTGACCTGTTTGGTGGCTAGGTAGTCAACATGACCGGCCTCCCTCTGTTGGCTCGCAAAGGACAACATAGCGTCGTGATGACCATCGCTGCTTTGACGCATTTTGATTCTGGATTCGCCTGCCCTCCAGTTGTCAAACCCGCCAGAAATTAACTTGGTTGCTTGAACAGCACTGCTGCTAAACAACTTGCATGCAAAGCAGAACACCTTCCCTGTCAAAGGCGAATAGCACAACCATTATCTACAGGATTTTTCACCATTGAACATATACGTATGCATGAAGAAGGTCTTTGTGCATCAACGTTGGAATGTCTCACCTGGGTACCATCTAGCACTCTCTTCAAAGTTCGATTCAGTGTGTTGGCAGTCTTTTGGACCTTTCTTGGCCCAATATTTTCGAGTGTCAGCGTCAATTTCACCCCACTGTTCCAAATCATTGGTGAAAGCCTCCAGCATTGGCGCTAGTGCTTCAGTGATAGTGTCTCCTTTCACCTCTTCTCTCTCCACTGAACTTTTCCGCTCTTTTTTTTCTCTTACCTTCACAGGTTCATCTTGCTTGGCCTGGTCTTCAGAAGCACTCAAACTCACAATCGCATCCGACACAGATGATTGAGCAAAGATGCTCGTACTCCAAAGTATGAACTCAATTTTGGAATTTTCGCCAAAAGCTTTTCTTGTTCTGCTGCTTCTTTCCTTTTCTTTTTTGCTTTATCCCATCCACTGAGTTGAGACTCCATAGCAAGCATGCACAAACAGTATGAAAGATATCACAAAGTAAACTGTTTAATGTAAAACTGATAGCATTAACTTGAAATCTTCAGTTAACAATAAACACACCAACGTTATAGTTATGTCACAGCGCAAAGAATAATAGTAACTGTATAATAAGTAACTCTGTATATAGGCATCCGAAAGTCGGACTCCAAATTTCATTCTAAGAATTATTTTGAGGTTAATATAGCAAAGGAAAACTGTTCAGCTTCTGGAAAATTATTGTCTGTTTTCATCTGGACCTATTTCGGGAATGGGCCTAATGCTGCAGCATCAATAGCACCTACCTTAATCCGGTCCTGTTTAAGGTTAATTGTTTAATTGAATGAGTAGCACATTGACTGTTCTATTGAAATCATGGCAGTGTTCTTTTGTGATATGTCTGATGAAGCAATGTTAAAATTGCAAAAGCACTTACATTAAAACATTTTAGGATCTTTATTGACTGCTGTTTCATTTGGCCACGGTGGTGCAGCGGTTAGTGTTGCTGCCTCACAGCAAGAGGTTCTCCGGTTCGATCCTCGGCTGGGGTGCCTTCTGTGTGGAGTCTGCATGTCCTCCCTGTGGTCGCATGGGTTTCCTCCGGGTGCTCCGGTTTCCTCCCACATCCCAAAGACATGTTGTAGGTGGATTGTACACTCTAAATTGGTCCTAGGTGTGAGTGTGTGCATGTGTGTGCCTTCTGTGGAAGGTTGGGCACCGGGCTGACAACTTGATACTGTAAAACTCCACTGCCAATCATGAGTGGACAGGTGATCCGCTGTGGTGACCCCTAACCGGGAAAAGCTGAAAAAAGAAGAAGATTGACTGTTGTTTCATTTCTCAGCCGTGTTTCTATACAAGTTTTGTTTTACTTTTGCTGTTACATTTCTGTAATTATTTAACTATTTATATTTACATATGTATGCATTTATATATTTATATGCATATATATGTGTATGAGTTATAAAGAACAATCACCTGTGAGTATAATTGAAACACAAAATATTGAATAAACCCATTGGCGATTACCATTAATTGTAAATAATATCAAATAAAAAAGCAATAAATGTAAACTGATAGCTTACATTTGTGATTACAAAAAAGAAAATATGGTATATTACTGAACACATTTCATCACATTCTGAAATGCTGGTGCTTTTCTTTGGTGGTACAGTTAGTCAAATTATGTAAAGGTTGAAGTTCATTAGACTGACCATTACATAATTCCAGGGCTTTTCCGCTTTCTTCAAGTTTGTGCCACCCTGTTGTGAGTGTACTTAATTTGTTGAGGTGTGGGAGCAGATCCTTCACTTAAAAGTTTTTTTTTGTTTTTCTTTTTAGAATATCATCCACAGAATGTTGACTTTGTAAATGTCTACATAGTGCTATGCATGAGCTGAACAAATATATTGGTGCATGTAAAGCATAAGTTTCAAAAATAACATCTTTTTTTGCAGGAGGAAAGCCCCCCCTACACCCACAGTGTGAGGGGCAGTGCTCCCCATACTCCCTGTTAAATATAAATACTAACTCGATTGCACTAGTTTGCAGAAAGGGCATACATCCCAACTGTGAGATTTGTGCATTTCTGCCCACCTGTCAACTATCTGTATAGTCAACTAAGTTTGCTGCAAAACAAATGTCAACCTAAGGGACAATTCAGTGAAATTCAGTTCCTCCATATCTCTCTCTCTCTCTCTCTCTCTCTCTGTCTCCCTCTGTCTCTGTCTTTGTCTCTCTCTCTCTCTCTCTCTATATATATATATATATATATATATATGTATATATATATATATATATATATATATATATATATCTATATATATATGTGTGTGTATGTGTGTGTGTGTATTATTATTTTTTTATTATTATTTATTTTTACATTCATTTTTACATTTGCTAACCGGGTTAGTCTGTTAGTCTTACTGGTCCCAGAGAGCTCTTTTTCAGTGGAGTCCCAAGGAGAAAAGCTCCACGAAAGTAATTAAAAAATAAGAAAAACCAAACAATTCAAGTTGTAACATACTTAGTGCAAAAACAGAGAGAAATATACAGTACAAATATATACAATGCAAAAGTTCAGTATTCTGAGAATGCAGTAGCAATATGTTTGAGAAATTTGGTTAGCATTGCTATTTACAAGGAATGTAGCAATGCCTAAAATAAAAAAAAAAAGTCAGAGTAACATCATGGCATAGTACAACAAAGATGCATTTAATAGCATAGGTACTAAATGCAGAGAGAGAGAGAGAGTGATATATGTAAACAGTTTAGGTAGATACCAGGCAGATATATTAATGGAGAGAAGAAGAAAAATTCATTAGGTCATTTCCTGACAAGTACATATCCATGCATGTTGGAAATTAATTTTTAGTTGCTTGTTGAATTCTTGATTTTTTTTAATTGAATTTTTGAATTTTTGAATATATAACTATGTATATAGTTATACAGATATATTTAAGATACAATTTAATTTCCTTTGTTTGTTTTCTTTAGGGTATATAGAAACAGTGGAATTTATACTTTCTTTCACTTCAGTTATAAGTACATTAGACAGAAATCCAAGAAAACTGAAAGATTTCATGGAGACATAGTTGGAAGAGTGCCTTGCCAGCCATAGCCTGAGAATGCCAACCCCAACAAACATACCTATAACTTGGGCCAGGTGAACACAAGGGGGTATCTAGGTATATCCATTAAGTCCCATCCACCAAAGCAGAATAAAACTTCTTTGAGAAACATTACTGGAGAAGAATGATTCTTTGAAATTTTTTTTTGTTCATAGGTTCATAGATCAATATTAGGCTAATTGCCAATGTGAACCATTTTAAGCCTAGCCAGTTACCCCATCTTAGAATCAAACCCTGTACCTTAGATCTGCAAGGTAATAATGAGCAAATAGACACACAGGAGAAAATCTGGCTGCTAGGAGTAAATATGAATGATATGATATCATTTGAACTGATCAAACACTGTTCAGGTGTGCATTATTTCAAAATAAGTCCTCACGTCTTGGTGTACTTCAGCAGAGTAAGGGTAATATAGAAATGAGAGTACACTGTTTACGTTATTATGTGCTGGAAATGCAATGAGAAGTATGTATAATTTCATTTTGGAGAGGAATGGTAGCTTCAAGGGAAAAGGATTTGCTAGGAGATGAAGTTGCAAATATTTGTGTATGAAAAAGACATATGGAAGTAAGTACAACATATGCTGGTTAAATAAAAAAAGTTTATTCAATAATTTTACAATACAAACAAACAGTAGTGACAGCTCTCCTGATTGAATGTAAACAATTCTGTAATTACAGAATGAAATAAAGATGATAACACAAAGAAAATTATAGAACTTTAAGTTTTCTTTCCACCACAGGGATAGTATTATGGAGTACCTTCAGTAACTGGGCTGCTCAAGGAAAAAAAAAGTGTAAGTCTGCAGGCCTCCACCCAGCCCAGAGTCTAGCTCTCTTTAACAGGTACTTCCAATTGGCACAACTCCACATTTGGCCACAGCACTGTCACTCACCATGCCGCCATGGTCTTCAACGAAACTCTTGCTTACCACTTTGTTGATTCTTCACTTGAGATCTTTTGAAACCATGACCAACCCTGCCAAACTGTAATGCCCCTTAGTAATTCAAATCACCACTGATGGTTTGTAATAATTTCATTGACACAGAAAATAAAAAAAAATGACTAAAACAGAATAATTTATTACTGAAACTTTGTTGTTCATCAATAAAGAGATACTGAGCTTTCTAGTAAATAATTTAATCTCAGTAATGCAATCAAATAAATGAAAATTCATGCTGGCTAGAAAAGTCAGTCGCTTTTGGAATAACTTAAAATGGACATCAGCAATTTCCATATTACTTTAAACATATTGACTCTATCCCTGGAAACTAAAATTCCATCATTTAGGTTATCAGATTCTAGAAATCCTTAAACAGGTACCACAAATTCCGCCAGTTGCCCTTCCTGGGAAAGTCTCACTGATTCCAATGAACCCTGCAACTCTTCTTGCTCATTCTCCCCTATGAAAGGAGCCACCACTGGAATGGTGTGCATTTTCATGATTTTCTCTGTCCATTAGGGAAATACGACACTGTCTGTTGGCTCACCAGGTGAATTGAACACCTTAAAGGGGGGAAGTCTAAAGGGTCATCAGCATCTTCCACTATTACTTAATTCTAGTACATTTTTAAATCACCTTCAGGTGCACTGTCATCCTTAATAACGCTGATATTTTAACCCTATTGTTTCTCTTAGAAAGTGGATAGGCACATTGGATTTGATACTCAACAACATCTCTTAAAATTATCTCCTTTTTAGCTTTGATAGCCACAGATTGTTTGTTTCCTTTAATGAAAACTAATTTGTACATGTCACAATAATGGTTCATAGGTTCATAGATTCATAGTTTCACAGAGTAGTACTAGGCTAACTGCCCTTGTGGGACATTTTAAGCCTAGGTAATTACCCCTTGTGAGAATCAAACCCTACACCTTGTGCCTTTAAGGCAAATACCTTAACCCTAAATGACAAATCTTTTTTGATAAGCCTATCCAAATCTGTAATGTCCTTACTCAGCTCGTGAATTCGTACAATATTGTCCTTAGCTAAAATAGTCATAAATTACCTTGCTGAATATCAATACCAATGTTCCTATCCACTTCAATGTACTTCCCCAAGTCCTTGACTATGAGACAACTCTTAGGGTTGTGTTGCAAATATGATAGTTAGCAGGGGTTGATGACTTCTCAAAGGATACTATTATGCATATCTTGGCATTTAGTTTTAGTCCATGGCTGTGACACAAGTTATTTGTTTGTGTTAGGTCTTTCCTAGAGAATATTAGTGTCAGTGGAAGATTCTATGACTGTTCCTAATTTGCAGTCCTCTGCACATCTGGTCAACCAGAAGCCCTTTATATTAGCCTTAACTTGAAAGAAAGTAAAGGCCAAATGGGGAATGTCCCCAGATCGAACCCTGCGAGACTATAACTGTGATTGGCCTCTTTGTAGAGGTGAAATTCCAATTCTAATCTTCTGGATCCTGTCTGTGAGCACTTTGGCTATCCAATGGGTGGCATAAGGGTTTATGCCTAACCTCTTGAGTTTGTCAGCAATGACCAAGTCTGTTATTGTGTCAAATGCATTGGAGAGGTGAAGGTAGGCAGTGTGAATATGTTTGCCCTCATCCATTGCTTTGGTGACCTTCTCAAAGAAGTCCATCAGGTTGTGTAGGCATGACCTGCTCTTGAATAAACAAAATTGGGCTGGATCCAGTGTCAGGAGGTTTCCTGTGTTATTATTGATCATTTCCATGATAATTCTTTCCATGCATTTGTACATGCGACTAGTGAGACTTTATGGATTGTAATTTTCAGGGTCTGCAGATGACCCACCTTTGTATAGAGGGATGACTGTTGCTGTCCTGCATTCATTAGGTGCAAAACCTATTTGGAGGCTACAGTTAAATAGCAATCCCAAAGGGCCTGATTGGTCATATTTCATACTATTTAGAAGACATCATGAGATATTGTCTGGGCTCATTGATGCAATCAACGGACTTGGTCTTAGAGAGACAGTATTGAGGAACTGCTCTCCAGTGGTAATATGGGGAATTATATTTGATGGTATTTCCTGAGGGGAGATTGAAGGGGAGAAAGGTGTGTAGTTATATCTGAATTCGGCTGACAGTAGATTTGCTATATCATCTGGCTCATTACAAGTGGTTCCATTAAGAATGAGTTCTGCACAGATCTGTGTATTGCCTTTGAGGCTGTGGGCATACCTAAAGAATGCTTTGTTGTTGTCCTTGGTCTGAAAGGCCAAATGTACCTTATTGTTAGACTTTATTTTTCCTCTGAGTTGTCTCATTTGATAAAAGTACTGTACTTTATGCTGCTGGGTGCCATCATTTCTTTCTTCTGTTATAGAGCCTATTGATTTTGCAATTCCACCAACTGTGTCTTATTTTTTAGTTAGTTCTGTACATCTTCCTGGTGGGTACAGATGCCTCTACAAAGCTATTATCACTGATATAGTGTTTCTGTGAGCAGCTGCACATAGGCTGCAGTGTTCTCAGGGTTTATGAGGGCTTACAATTTTGCTAGGTTATCACTTAATAGTAGGACGTTAGCCTTAGAGTATTTCATGAGCATTCTAGGTTTAGCTGGGGGTTCTGGATTTTATTTTTACTTCAAAGGAGACCATTTTGTGTTCTAACCTTACCAGAGAGTAAATTGATCTAGGGGATGTGTAGTGCTCTTCCATGTTAGTCAGGACCAGAACTAGTAAGTTTCTTTCCCTGGTCCATGTATTGACAATTAGGTCTAGGGAGTTTGTGATTACAAAATCCAAAGATCTCTGTACCTGCAGGTTTAGTGCCATATATGATTCCCAGTTAATTTTGGGGTAATTAAAGTTGCCCATGAATATGGTATTGGGTTGGAGGCTGGGTGTCTGCATTAAATTTAAATACATGTTAGGGGTTTCCTGAGGCATGGAGGAGGACCTATAGCTTACAAGGAAATGCTATAGGAATTTGCCTATGGTGATTTGAACCTGGAGAAGTTCAAGTGCATCATCCTGTTTGACCAGATTACTGCTTGTTTATGACTGCATTTTTGATTTTTTGCTTTTATTAAGTATAGTTTGTTTTATTTTAATGGTTGTATTACCTTATACTTTCTTTTCTTGCCATTTTAAATGTTCTAGGCTACGGTCATTTAGAAAAAAAAAACATTTTCCCCTTCACTGATTGAAAAGGAATTAAATTAAGCTAACGAGTGGGTGGGAATGAGAAATATGATTTTTTTCTGTTTTCTTGTTTTGCTGCAATCTTATTTATCTTCAAGTGCTGTGAGTCTCCTGCTGCTGCTGCAAGACTACACTGGATTTTCTACTGGATGTCTTTATGTATGGTTTGTATGCTTCCATCATTTTTTGATTTTTTTCCTGTGGCTGCATTAGAGTAATCAGCTCCATAACATATAGGCACTACTCCTTCAGTCCACATTAGAAAGAACCTAAAGCCACAGATTTGCACTTTCCAATTGGCTCTGTAGCCATCTTGGTTGAATTGTAGCAATTTTGTCTTGTTTACTAACCACCACCTATTCTGAACCAAACTGCAGTTGTTTAATGCTGTTGGAAACAAATCTCTCACATGAAGATAATACAAATAACAGGCAGAGCTTATCTCAGCAATCCTACCTTGGTTTTTGATTTACTGGGGAGTTGACTGTTAAGAGAAGTTTTATTTGAATTTATATTTTATATTTTATCACTGTTTTTCACTGTTTGTAGGAAGGAAGGGATAGCTTGCTAACAAGATTTACTTTGATTCATATTTTGTTGTTTTACCTTTAACTTCACTGTTGGTTGTTAGAAAGGTATAGGTTTTAGACAGTTAAACTCTAGCCATCCCAAGAGGCCTAGACAGTTATAAATTCACACAGACCACAGAAAGGAAAATCCAGAGCTTATTTAAACAATTCTACCCTGGTTTGTGATTTATTGATCTTTACTGTTAAAAAGAAGTGTGACTGCGAGCGACAGTGAGCAGAAGCTACAACATGCGATGTAAAGGAATTACAGCTTTTGTCTGACTTACAGAACTTGTATGGTCAGAACAACTTTACTGTGCCTACTTAGTATCTAGTTATATATTTCTAGTGTGAGTTTTGTAATAGATGTTTACTTAAGTTCTCTTTGAATTCTGAGGTTACTGGTTTTGACTATTATTGTTTTTATAATATTTTATTGATTTGAAGCTGAATATGGATTCCTTAAATGAATATGTAAATAATGACTTGCTAAAGCACAAATATCTTATACAGTGTAATAAATGCTATGCATATTTAAAGGTAAGAGCTGATAACACTGGTGATCTGTGTTCCTCATGTAAAAAGTTGGATTATTTGCTTACTGTTATCAGAAGTGAATGCAGACTTACTGATGATGATTGCACTTGTGCAATTCGCACATCTTGGAGAACTATTGTTACATATATTAATGAATGGACTGGTGAGATAAATAATAAATAGAACACATTTAGAAAATGATGCGTCTATTGTCTGAAAAGATCATTCGACCCCTATGAAACAAGACAATGCCACTGACAACTTTGGAATTCTGGATTCAAGTATTCAGCAATCTAAAGATCCAGATTGTTTAGAAGGAAACAAAAAAAAAAGAAAACAAGGAGGAAGTTCACAAAAATAACAAGGAAGAAAAATAAACTGATTTAATGCCTTTAAAGTAGAGTATACATACTAAAACAGACACTGCCTTGCTGTGTATCACACAGGTTAAAGGGAATGATAACATTTTTCTATTAGAAAACCTTCAGTCTACAGAAAAAAGGCATCATGTTTTTCCAAAAGAGAAGGTAGAAAAAGAAGCAAGGGGCAAGGGAAAAGAAAGAAATCAATACTGAATGTGGAAGGATTGAAGAACATTACTGTAAGAAAAAAGAAGAGAAAGACAGATGCTGACTACATGGCTCAAGCTGTGGATTTACAATACCAGCTGGGTGATAATTTAATATACAATGAAACAGTGGGATTAATAAGACTAATAGTGATGAAGATCTATCCTTTTTAACAACTGGCAGAGCAGACATTACTGTATCAGAAGCTGAAGATTCTTCAGAGATGGTCAGCAAAGATATTCTTGTAATTGGAGATTCAGTTATTGGAGGAACTGATACTTATATTTGCAGAGAAGATAATGACTGAATAGTGTTATGCTTGTCAGGAGAAAAAATAGAAGATATGAGACAAGCCTTGGGGCACCTTAATGTAAGGAAGTATGGATCTGTTTTTATTCATGTTTGTACAAATGATCTCATCTGCAAGAACTCTCTGAGTGTCAGTAGGGAACTTACAGCCCTCTTAGATAGTATAGATTGTACTGGTGTTAGGATAGTCAGGTCACTGTGAAAGAAAAGATTTTTTGGGTAAATACGTACATGGAAAAATGTCCTATGTAAAAAAATGGAAATGTGTAGAGCATCCAAGCCTAGTTTTAGGCACACATGTTTAGACAGGATGGCATGTATTTGTCAAGGGAAGAGAATTTTTGCAGCAGATATTTTGCAATATTTGACAAACACTAGACAGGGTTTTTGCCAGGTTGAAATTTTAAGAATTCACAGACAGCAACATTTGGCAGATGATTGTTAATGCTAGGAGCTTTAATAATAAAGGTTTTTTTATTGGAAAATTTGCTATACTCCCACAAGATTGATATTGTTATTGTTTGTGAAACATGGTTAAAGAACAAAAACTGAAACCAGTTCTCTCAGGGTATACATGTTTCAACTGTAACAGAAATGCTAACAGAAAATCAGGTGGTGGTTTTACGATAGGGATTAAAGACAGTCACAAGACCTGTGATTATTACATGTTCAATGATAACACCAATACTATAGACTGTGTAACTGTGCCAAAAAAGACAACCCTGCAACATATAACAATTGTTGGAGTGTATAAACCACTAGCATCAAGTGCAGATGATTTATAGGAATTCATGCATTTCTTGCATGAAACACAGGAGGGAAGAATAATATTAGCTGAGGACTTAAATTTACCAGAAACAGACTGGTATAATATTGATTAAACAACATTAGTAAGGAAATTATTCACAAAGTATATTCAAGACCACCAATTGCTTCAGATTGTATAACAAAATACTACCAGGGGACAGAACATACTAGACATCATTTGTGATCCTAAAGAAATTACTGTTGCTTCAAGTTGTTTTACCACTGTTGATGTGAAGTGATTATGGGGTTATAAAGGTTAATTTGTTGCTAGATAATTCTGCCAAACTGAAATCTAAAGCCAGTGCACTGAAAGTTAATTACAGATTATATGAAAGCAAAACTAAGTGGAGTGATTTGTTCAATGGAAAAACTGAAGATGGACTGTGGAAAGTTTTGAAAGAGAAATTGAGTGCAAAAAAAAAATTATATATATATATATATATATATATGTTTAGCATCAGGATCTAGGCATACACTGTCAGGGTGTTACATTTCCATAAGAACAAGATATAAGATTAAGGTGAGAGACAAAAAATATAAGAAATGGAAGAGAGGTCAAAATGAAAACTGAAATAAACAAGCTGGACAAACAGATTAAGCATAGTGTGAGACAGGATCAAGACAAATTTGAAGAAAATTTATATAAAAATATTGAGCATAATAGGAAACTTTTTTTATAGATAGATAAGATGTGGATGGAGTAAAGACATACACATTGATAAACTGTGCAGATTCTAAAATGTATTCCCAGACACAACTGATTATAGATATATTTACAAAGTCTTATGCAAAACAGTTTGGCTCCACAAAGTGGATGATAAGTTGTCCTAATGACATGCAGGCAACCTCAGATACTGGAATCAAATTAAATTATATTGAAAAACAACTGTACAAACTGGATCAAAAAACAGCACAGGGAGGAGAGGGAATTAGTAACAATAATCTGAGAAGACAGCAAGAAGTTATGCTACCATTATATTTATTATTCACTAGGTCATATGGGGAGATTCCTTAAGATTGGAGACATGCACTTATTAAACCTGTCTTTAAGGGAAAGGGGAGTAGGACAAATGCAGAGTCATATACACCCTTAAGTCTATTTCATGATGTGGAAAAATAATGGAAAAGGTAATATTGGATAAGTTATCTGCTTTTTCGATCTATTGACAGTGGTTTTTTTTTTGGTTTGCTGGTTGTTTGTGAGTATTTTTATGGCAGCGGATCTTTCTAACAACGTTCCCCATGTTTTTCATGATAACTATACACTTTCTACCTCTGGTTTAGGAGTTGGATTTTAGCAAACCATGGAGAATTGTATTGTACAGAATTTGCAAAGAGATGCTACCAGTGGTGGTCCCAGTAACGATAATTCATGCATTTCTAATGGTGGAGAATTTACGGGTGGCCTTAAGAATTAGTATGTGTATGAGACACCATACAGACTGAGTAACCCCTTTGCCACTGTGGATGGTATAAGTACTGCTTCCTTTTCTACAGAAATACAACATATGATAGAGCATTTTGAAAAATTGCTATTAAAATAAATCAGTTGTCATTTTAATATTTTGGGGCTGCAGCGTTATTTAGAACTTGATATTTCCCCTCGTGGGTTGTGGGCATTTAAATCTTCCTCTATTCCTTTTGACAGCAATGATGAGGGAGGTAAAATATTTAGAGATCTTTGATCGGCTGTGGCACATAAATGTGTGATGGAATGGGTCACTATCTTGGTGGAAAGAGATCTAATACAGCAAACCAAAGTTAAAGACGAAAATGCCAAAATACATATTGATCTGGTTTCTAAAATTGGTATGCAGCGAGTTGATGGTGTACTCAGTAATGTTAATGAAAAACTTAAAATACTTGAAATAGAACTGATTGAACAGAAGACAAAGAAAATGCAATGTGACGTGGGACTATAATGCTGGGCAGGCCTTCCTTTGGAAGTCCAATGAAAATATTTTAAAATCGGCTAACTCAACACATCAGAAGGGAGGTTATAAAGAGCAATTGTCTGTTTTTTTCACGTCATCTGAAGGTACTTCCTACACAATGGATTCAGAACAGGACAACAGGTCTTTTCCACCACTTCCTCTAGCCCAAGAGCTGGAGCAACATCAGCAGCATTTTTGTTCTTATGAAGAAAGGAATAACAAAAGAAGGAGAGGAACTGTAGCTTCTACATCAACAGGTGAAGGACAATTTGAACAAACAGTTAAAAAGGGTAGATGGCAATAGTTCTATAAACAATGATGTTTCTTTGGTGGTTAATTTGTCTGAACATTCTTTGACAGATGAACAAATTAATGTATTAAATATTGGTTTAACATTCATGCCAATGGTTTTACCTTGTTGGCATGAAATAGAACAGGAATTGTTTCATTTTTCAGGAAAATTGCATCTTAAGTGTTATTTTAATCTTGTGGAGTGTAATAATGATGTTATCTTTTCTGAAGATGAAACTTTTTATTCCTGTGAATCTGAAATGGAAGATGTAAATGTTTCTGAAGATTTTGAAGGTACTAATAATGCGTACTGTTTATTGGATACTTCCAGTATTCCATATAGAAGTAGTTTTATTCCTGCGTATTCTAATGAACAGGTCAAGAATTTTACTGCCATGTTATGTTTCTCAATAGAACAGATGCACAGAGAATTTAATGGCAATAAGAAAGATGTTAGCTACAGTTTGACAAAACAAGAATGGTTGGCCTTAAAAGAGTTATATGAAAGGAAAGATTTGATAGTTAAACCAGAAGACAAAGGCAATAAAATTGTTGTCTTACATTATAAACAGTATATGTGAATGTGTTTTCAGCACTTAAACAATACTGCAGTTTATAGGGTAATTGATTTCTATGTTTATGAGGAGGCTATGAAACAATTCTATTTATTACTGGCTAAAGGTTTAAGTCTGGGTTATTTCACTAAAGATGATGTAAATAAAAAATGTAATAGTGAGGGTTGTGCAATTGCAACGTTTTATTGCTTGGGAAAATTGCATAAAGATCTGCACAAACCTCCTGGAAGACCTATAGTGTCTGCGACAAAATATTTTTTACACAATATAGGAATTGTTTTACAAAATTTACTATTACCATTTGTACATAAGTTAGAATCGTATATAAAAGATACATTTAATTTTTTTTTGTAAAATTGCATCAGTCCATTGGCATTCTAACACTGGATGTTACTAGTTTATATACTAGTATTAATCATACAGATGGCATAAAGGCAATATATAGGATTTTAGATGACAGTCCTTTATCTAAATATGTTATGGAATTACTGTAGTTTTGTTTATTGAATAACTATGTTTCTTTTAATAACCAAATGTTCCATCAATTGCAGGGAACAGCTATGGGGGGACCTTTTGCCCCTACTTATGCAAATCTGTTCATGGCCATATTTGAAAGGGACTACATCTATAAACATATATGTTTTTAAATATGGTTTACATTACTATAAGTACATAGATGATTTAGTCTTTATATGTCAAGGTGGCATGAATGAATTGCAAGATTTCATAAGAGACTTACATAATAATTCTTACAACTTAACATTTAATAGATTGCAGTTTGGCAAAGAGCTTAATTTTCTTGATGTTCCCTTGATAGGTTTGGATTCTGGACCTATTTGTACTTCAGTATATAGAAAATTTCGGGATGGAGGACAATTTTTATATGGCACTAGTTACCATCCTCCTCATTTACTGAACTCTCTACCATATGGTGAATGTTTACATTTACAGAGAATTTGTAATAATAATGATGATTTAGGTAGAGCGAGTTTACAAACTTCCTTAATGTTTATCAACAGGGGTTATGATATAACTGCCATCTATAACACTTTAGATAAAATTATTGAGGATGTGTACATCTAAACATATTAATATTAATAAATTTGATAACATGAAAATAGAGGTTTCTAATAAAATGCACTATGTTATGACTTATAATATTTTGAGTTGTGAGATATTTAAGCAGATTAAATATTTTTAGAAATTTCTAATTAATGATGAAAAACTGGCTAGGATATTATGTAATAAGCCGGCCATTTCTTATAAGAAAGGACAAAGTTTGATGGATAGATTGGTTACATTTTATTTTATTTTGACTGAAGAGAATTTAACAGTTGGCCTAAGGCCTAATGGTACATTTCCATGTGGGAAATGCAATGTTTGTGACTTTGTGGTAACAGGTTTTAATAGGATAAACAATATAAAATTTGAAACTATGGGTTTTTTTCTTGTGTGACTGAAGGCATTATTTATGCTCCTCAATGCCCTTGTAACCTAATTTACATAGGCGAAAGTAGAAGAATGTTGAGAACTAGATTAGCAGAACATATCAGAGTATAAAAAAACAAAAAATAGAAAGTTCTGTGGCTGTTCACTTTAAAGTATGTCATAATTGTGACTATGAACTTTTGTAAGCTACTATTTTAGAAAAATGTTTTTATAAAATTGGGGGATGCTGCTATGTTAAAAGACAGATTGTTATTTAAAGAATCTATTTTTATTCTTAAATTTAATACTTTGGCACCCAGTGGACTTAATGATGAAATTAACTGGGGATATCTAATTTAATGTAATAGAGCCTTGATTGATTAATTAATTGCTTTATTGTTTTATTGGATGCTGTAGTTAAGGGAATGTATTTTTATGTGCTTTACACTTCTTGAAGGCTGTGCTTGCCGAGGCGCTAAGGTGTTCTTAATAAATCTGCTTTTTGGATCTATTGCCAGTGTTTTTTATTGTTTTTTTTTTTTTTTTTTTGCCGGTTGTTTGTGAATACTTTTATTGTCAGAATTGGATACGTTGGGACTTGAAACAATATATCCGCATGCATATGTTAAAAATAGATCTATTACCACATGTAACATGATGTTCTATAACAATATAATATCAAGAAGGAATGAAAAATTGTGCTGTGTTGTAATTTATATAGATTTAACTTCAGCATTTGATAGGGTCATGCACAAGACAATGATCAATAAATTAGTACAACTAGTTATTGATGTACTTTTGATAAGATGGATAGCTGTATGGCTTACAAATAGGACATGGCAAGCATCATACATTAACTGGATAGGTGAAATTTTTGGTTACAGTCAGGGTGTCCTACAGGTCTCTGTCCTAAGCCCTTACTTGTTTAGATTGCATCTTTCAGCTCTAAGTTTTTCATCTGAGGTGTTCTACAGTCGGTATGCAGACGACTTGAAATTGGGTAAACTGATTACATGTGTTACAGATAAAGCATGTCTGCAAACGAACTTAACTAAATTGACCCTTTGGGCACAGGAGAATAATATGCTGATAAATGCATCTAAAACTAAGCATATGAGATTTGGGAGACATATACTGAAAGGTGAATATTTAATATAGCATTCAGTGATTGAAACTGTAGACGCAGTTAAGGACCTGGGTATATGGTAGATCCAGATATGAGTTTTTCTAATCATATCAACTAATTGGGCAATGACAGTTATAGAACTAGAGATTGTATAATAAGATTTATAAAGCATCAAACAAATAATGAAAAATGGTTCACTGATAAAATGAGTGTCACATCCCAACAGTAGTTAATCAGCAAAGTCACTTTATTCAAGGTTCAGCGCTTTCATCTACCAATCGTAGATTTCAACAGAAGATTTATAAAGCCTAAGAAATCAAAATAATGAAGCCATTGTTTATTTGCTACATTAAACCCAAACTTGAGTATGGAATAACAGTATTGAAACACTATAAGAAAGCAAGCATGAGTAAAGTGGAAAGACTACAAATATACCAAGGGCATCCGTGGGTGTGAATATTTAAGTTATTATGAAAGACTAAAATATCTAAAACTTGTAAAGATATCTCTTATAGATATTTAAGAGATCTCATTCAGGTATATAGGACATTTAGAAACAACTATCTTTGGGAATGTTTGGGGTTATCAAAAAGTACTAGAGAATCATCAGACATCCTTTATAGAAATTTCTATAGCAATTGGAAGTGTGCTAATTGGTTCTGTGAGAGAGCAGCTGATGCATGGAACAGACTACCAAATTACATTCAAACAAGTGCTAGTTTAGATATTTTTAAGAACAGCCTGGACACTTATTATGTGAACAAGCATTTTGGTATATTGGCAAGTTAAAAGGGCATTAATGCTCATGCTTGAATATTTGTATCTATGAATGTATGCATGTATGTATGTATGTATGTATGTATGTATGTATGTATGTATGTATGTAAGCAGGTTGTCAATATCAGGCGACACGTTATTAATTATATTACATAGATGTCATGAAAAGCACATAGCCCTAAATATTGTGAGGATGTTAAAAGTAAACTACCTAAACCACATAGGCCTCCAAAATGTAAGTTAACTCATTCACTCCAATGGAGCTCAGGAAGTTTGCACTGTAACTTACAATGGGCAGGGCCTAAGCCTTTTAGCAGAATCAAATTATGTCCTCACATTTCAAACAAATGTTTGTTCATATCGCTGGAGGTATAGGGATTATGAAAGAAGTATAAATAGCAAACCCTTCAGCACAAGCTATTTTTATATAAGTATTCTTTAGGTTCTAGGTCTTAAACTGAATTTTATAAGTCACAGTAAACACACAGTAACTATTATGTTTTTGATATTTTGTAAGCAATTTACAATATCTGAGCAATCACTGAGATTACACACATACTATCAGAAGCATTTTATTCATCTAGCTGAGAGCTTTCATGTGAGGCTAAGGAGTTCTTTCTGTGTTACTTGGTTATTGAGATATTTAGAAAAATGTGAAATTATGTCTATACAAATTAATCTCATAAAAACAACAGTTCATATCTCTTTATCTGCACTAGACAGATATCAAATATTAATGCAGTTGAGTTTGAGACTGTGAAAGCTTTAAGATGAAATATTTTAAAACCTTGCACATAGCATGGTTTTGGAATTATTGATGCAAATATGAGCAAGCAATATTTGATACCTAGAGGCATCAGGAGGGGTTAACTGTAGATGCACCTGGAGGCACTACTCAGATGTAATGAGTTTAAAAAAAAGTAAATTCAGCTATATCGAAATACACAACGCAGGCAGAATCCAGAATGAATGGTACATCTGAGAGTAACAGTACCTTACTTCAAAAGCTATAAAACCACCTTCATATAATCCAACATCTTAGTATTTGATGACTCCATTATGAGACACAGCAATACACCACTCATTAGGCTGTACAAGGAGATGGTTATGGTCAGTTACCTGTCAGGTGCCAGGATTTGCCACTTCATGCTGGCACTCAAGTCCTTGTGCAACAACTACATATATGATACAATCGCAGTAGACATTAGTATAAATGAAATGAGATGTACCTCCCTTTACTATATGGAGAGAGTCATGGTGGAGCTCTTGGAATATGTATGCAGGGCATGTATGAAACAGGACCTGAGCAATATTTTAAAATCACAAAGAATGAGGCAGCAATAAGAATAAGGGATTATTAACTTCAATAAATTGTTTTAACTTCTGGCGTTATTTAAATGGGTCTGCACCTATCCCTTCATGGCTTCCTATACTGGTTAAAACCTTGTCCAGCCCACAGTGTCATTTCTAGTCAATGTCAGTCCTCAAAAGCTTCTAACATAACAAACTAGAATGTGGTAGGTACTGATGCTCAACATTAGGAACCTATCAAACAAATAAACAATCCAAAAAAAAAAAAACCTCCACTCCCTAAAAAACTCTGTACCCTGGAAAATGTTAATGTATTCTTTGACATGGAGACATGTTTAAAGACTATTGAGATACATCCATCAATGCATGGTTTCAATGTCTACCATATGTTTATGCCTTGCACACTAGATGAACCCACTAAAGTCGATGGTATCTTCATAGCTGTAAAAAACACACTTCACCGCCAGACTAGTTAGAGAAGATAATTATCTGGAACTCCTCATTGTTGACCTTACCATTAACAATACACTTTATCTCATCATTGTTAACTGTAAGACATCCACTATGTACCCCCAGCCTATAAAGCTTTGCTAACTAGTATGGAGTCTCCATGATTTAAGCCAAACTCCATTCTTCTGGGGGACATCAAGTACCTCTCCATTAACTGGAAGATGAACACAATCTCTGATATACTTTTTTAGGTAAAAAATATTTTGCTGTACAAAAACCTGATATTTGCATTATTTGACATTTGTTTACTGGGAAAGCCTGACTAGGCCAGAAAGCACCCATTTTCAGTGGAGACCTGGGGAGAAAAGCCCCACAGTCACAATCTTTCAAAAATCAAGCACATATATTTAGATTAAAGTATTCTGCCAAAGTTAAGAAAAACAAATTGCTAGAGACTTTTTTTTCTTGGAGAAAATAAGATTGAGATTAAATTTATATAGTAAGGAAGTGAAGGTGGGGTTTGTTTTAACTAATGCTTATATATATATATATATATATATATATATATATATATATATATCTATATATATATATATGTGTGTGTGTGTGTGTGTGTGTGTGTATATGTATGTATATATGGGTTTATTTCAACCCATCAAAATTACACATAATTGAATCTCACTTATCCGTTTCTACTTGTTTGAAACTGCACTAAAACGAAAGTATGGACTACCAAAATCCTTTCCCTTGGAAAGGAACCACTTAACCACCATAGTGAACTTTACTTTTTCTTCAATGTAGTGTGATCTTGGATTTGGAATATTTAAGTAGAGGGGATTTGAGGGCCAAATCCCCTCACATGTGGGAGTGTGAGGGCAAAGCCCACCACTTTGATGGATTTAATTTTGGTTTGTTTACATTTTTATTTGTGGTGGCCAACTGGTTCATTTCCAAGGAAAAAGATTTTGGTAGTCCTTGGTTTCGGATTAGTTTACTTTTGAACTAGTGGGAGTGGGAACGGGTAAGTGAGATTAAATTATGTGTAATTTCGATGGGTCGACGTAGACCCATATATATATATATATATATATATATATATATATATATATACATATATATATATATATATATACATATATATATATATATATATATATATATATATATATATATATATATATATATATGCATATAGCATTATTTTCCCAACCAAATCCCAAACTCACCGACCTTGAAACAGCCACCCAGTTCAATTCATTCTTCATAGACTGTATAGCTAAACAATCCACCTCCTTCCCACTCCCCTCCTTCAGCCCTATCCCCTGCTGCCCCAACTACCACCTCAGTCACCTACCTTCCTCCTCTTTCTTCTGCCTAACTCCCATTCCCACAAGCACTATAAAGAGACTTCTTCTCAAACTCAAACCCTGCCGCAATGCACCTGACAATCTTCCATCAACCTTCCTCAAACAATCTGCAGACAGCGTCACCTATCCCATCTCTAGTCTTATAAACAGATCCATACAAGAATCTTACGTCCCTTCTGTCTGGCACCATGTTTGCATTATTCCCCTCCACAAAGGTGGCAAAAACACTGATACCACCAATTCCAGGCCTATTGCCATCCTTTCTAAAATACTAGAGAAAACTATCCAAGCACAACTCATGCCACACCTAACCCTAAGCAATATCATCTCTACTACCCAACAAGGCTTTCACCCTGGCCATAGTACAATTATTGTCTTTCTTTCCTTTCTTTAAGCCATCAACCTAGAATGCGACTCTGGCAAATTCATATCTACACTGTTTCTACATCTGTCAAAGGGCTTTGACGCCATCTCCCACACCTTACTCATATCCCAACTCTCCACCCTAAATCTCTCTCCCACCACCATAGCCTGGATTTCCAGCTACCTGTCCAACCACCAACAAGCTGTCCAGTGGAAAGCATCAACATCTCCCTTCCTACCTGCACCCACTGGCATCACACAAGCGTCTGTTCATGGTCCACTACTCTTTAACATATTCATCAACTTCCACCACTCCAACCCAGAATCCTCTGTCATGCAATATGCAGAGGACTTGACTATCATCTGCTCAGCCTTCTCCCCCACCGAGCTCCTAGCAAAAACCCAACTAGCCTTCTCCAAAACAGAAACCTGAATGCAGTCCTATCATCTGGCTCTAAACGCAAATAAAACTAAACTAATGATTTTTATCTGCTACTAGAAACTCCAATATCGACAAAACCTCATTCACCATACATAATCAGAACAATACCCCCTTAAAATTGTTCCCTGCACCAAGCTTTTAGGCATCATCATTGATGAAGACCTAAAATTTGATACTCACATCAACTCCTCAATCATGAAAACCCATCAAAAAAATAGATCTCTTCTACAGACACAACCACTTCCTCAGCCCCTCAACCAAACAAACCCTTGCATCCACCTTCCTGCTCCCCTCTCTTATGTATGGTGCTCTCCTGTTAAACAATCTCCACCTTGGTCTATAATGCCAGCTCGAATCTTGCTACCACAAAATCGGAAAATTTGCAACCAATTCCAAAAACTCATCCCATCACTACCACTCCCTCCACACCCTCAAAAAGCTTGAACTTCCCAACTACCTGAGATACCTACAACTCACCACTACCCACAAGCTCATCTTTAGACCTGCTAACTGCCCCTCTCTCGCTACATCCATAAAACCCTGTATACCTAACCACTCACTCAGATCCAAAAAACAAAATCTCCTTCATGTCTACAAACAATCACACCCTCCTGGCCAACTACTACTGTCCTGCTACATAGCTAAACAGTGGAACTCTCTTCCCTCCCACATACGCAACCTACCAAACCATAACAACTTCAGATCTCAGCTATTCTCTCATCTATCTTCCAAATGGGAATGCCAATGCCATGCTCTAACATAACACCCTCTCAAACCCCCTCTCTTTCTACCCTGCACTGTAATCAAACCAATTACCATTATTATTACTCACACCATGACCAAAGACAATCTCTCTCATACCAGGACAGATCTACTCTCAACTATTTAAGGTAGTACAGTTTTGAATACAAGTATACTTGTTCTTTTTCAATGCTCAATGTTTACCTAACTTACTAAGGGAAATGACTATACGTTTAAATGTTAACTTACTTAGGGCATATGACTATATAACCAGATAAAAACTGATTGAACACCAGTGGAAGCAATAAATCCAAACACAGGACCGTAACTGAGTTAATTAAATAAACAGCAAGGTAAAAACCATCCACAGAGGCTGTACACAGCAGACTACATCAATGAACACTGAAGCGTTACTGAACTGTTCATATAAATAATGTAGAAATGCGGACTTTTGAAAAACTGCCCAAATTTATTAAAACAGCGCTTTCACCACAAAGGCTTCATCAGACTGAAACACATAAAAAATCAAGGGATTTAAATAATGAAACATGTTCATCCATAGGACAAACCTAATGCTGACATCATCAACTACTCATTAATATACAAAGCGCAGGGAACAGGTTGATCCATTAAAAAGACATATTCCCAAATCACTCAATACTAACGTTTAAAGAATTGAAACATAAGTAAAATCATTAAGAAAATAACCATTGCTCAAGTGATTATAAAAGATAACATAAATATAAAAAACATTTAAAACCCTGCTAATATCTGGGCTGTAAAAAACCCAAAAAATGAGTCTATTACTTACAATGTAACAAATACATATCAGAACTTACCACAACAATGTGATAAGAATACATATGAAAATACAAATCTATAATCATAGGAGTTGACATGACAATAAAACCTAACGATCATAATGCCTAACCAGCTATGAGAATGTTACTTGATAGAGCATAGCTCTAGTGGCAAAATGAGTGATAATGTTACTCATAGCTCAGGGGAGGTTGTGAAAAGTAAACATCAGAGGTAAAGCCTCGATGGCCCAAATATTAACTATCTAAATAGATGGACATCAGACATCCTTTCACTTATATACAACCATCCTTCTTTTCTGAAGAATGGGTCTGAGAGGATCTTTGTCATTCAGTCCTGGTGTTCTATCAGCTCTACATCTAATGATCCATCTCAACTCACACTCCTCCATGTAAGTTCCAGTGTCACCCCCCCCCATGAGTTTGGTGTAATAAGCTGTACAACAAAGAACATGAAGGTATGTTGTGCACCTAACACTCTATGGTGTTTGGCCAGGGCATTGAACTCCAAGCCTATAGGCCTTACATAGATGACTTGATCTTTCTCTGGAAGGGTGATTACAGTAGCTTTCTATCCTTTGTGGAGCATCTGAATTGTAGTACCACCTTTCTTAAATTCACAGTTGGAGGTTTTGGTGAGTCTATAGATTTTTTAGATCTTCATTTAACTTTTGACACTGTGTCAATGAATTTCAAGAGGCAAATATTTAGGAAGGCCACCTTTGTTAACCAGTATCTACACATGGAAAGCTTACATCCTGTCCATATGAAGGGTGGCGTGGTAAAAGGTCAATTCATACACCTCAGTAGGTTGACAACTGAA